>NC_138726.1:58828572-58994865 GCF_965113295.1 Leuciscus leuciscus | reverse complement strand
TTACATGACGAAGGCATAGCCAGAGCCGTGGGCATAGTAGCTAGCAAACTGTAGGCTGTCCATAGTAACTCGCGATTGAGCGGCGATAGGCTTAGTGACTCCGTGCGTCATCAAGTAGGGGCCCAATCAAGCTCAGGGGGTCGCAGTGCGTCATCAATCCCCCGTTTTAGCCCCGCCCAAAAAATCCGGCTCACAGCAATGGTGAAAAACTGTTTAACGGTCTAACTCCACAATTTAGTACTTCACAGTTCTCAGTCTTTGTAATATGTTTTAGCAATACATTTCTAGCACTTATAATGTGTTTAGAATTTTTTTGTAGAATTGCCTTTACAGGGACTTTAATGATTTTGAAACCGTACAGTCTATATGTGGTTTTAATTCAGCAGGTGAAATAAAGATTGATAACTTTTGAATTGTAGATGTTTTTCTCATGGTGATTTTTCTCAGTATGTTTGACAGATCTGAACACACACACACACAGACTGGTGACCTTATCAAGCAGTGTCTCTGATCACAGTGTTTGACATCATCCTTCAGTCCAGCGTGAGTCTCCATTTCATTTAGCAGTGTGGGGACACACGCAAACTGTGTGTAGCTTGTTTGGGAGTTGAGCATGCCCAAGCACACTGCGGTTTCTTCTCCCCGAGGCGAGGTACCAGTGCTATAATTATCCAGTTCTGAGAATCTGGATGTTGTAAGCACTGATGCAGGGGATTTTGAGGATTCACCACCTCATACCCCTGCTTATGAGGAGCTTATGGAGGTTGTGACTCATGCTGTCGCTAAACTAAATATCGAGTGGCCAGCCGAAATTTGCAACAGATTTGTCTCTTCGGGCCACAAAGGAGACGGCCAAATCAGTAGGCTGGTTGTTCCCTGCCGGTTCACCGTTAAAGTGCCAGCTCGACCAAAACCAGAGGCCAGTCTCGAGATACTGGTTCCCTTAGTAGATTTTATGGCAGCGTGGAAGCTACTGCCAAATATATCTCGCTGGGTCCTGCTCACAATAGAAGAGGGTTACAGAATTCAGTTCGGTTCTCGACCGCCCAGATTTCTAGGGGTCCTCCCTATAGTGCTGGTGGACACTGAGCAGGCTCTGGTTCTGGAGCAAGAAGTACAGACTCTTCTACAAAAGGAGGCTATAGAAAGGGTTTCTCCTCCCAGCCAGGAGTCAGGGTTTTACAGCCGTTACTTTATTGTCTTTATGGGTCTCATGGCAGCTGCGTCCAACGTAATCACTTTTGGCCTCCTGTACATGAGACCCCTGCAGTGGTGGCTCAGGACCAAGGGGTTTTCTCCAAGCGGAAATCCGTTTTGCATGATCAAGGTCATGCGGCGATGATGACGTGCCTTAGTCATGTAGAAGAAACCTTGGTTCCTCGCCCAAGGCCCAGTGCTGGGGTCTTCTTGTGGTCGCGTAACGCTAACAACGGATGCTTCCCTCACAGGTCAACTCCCAATGAGGGCATTGTTCAATAAAACCCCTTATATAATATATAGGCCCTATTTGTGCATTCAAACGCACAGGCCAGATAGAGACTAAACACGTAATATGCATGTGCATGGCGTCACCATTTTCACAGATTCACGTTTTGAAGTTTACTCAGAGATGATAATGGTATCGTTTTCAAAATCTTGCACTTTGATGAAACCTGTTTAAAAGTGTGCGTTCTCAGGCCACCAAACAATCATTGTTGCATTAATTCCCTGTTATTACTGTAAAGCGGCTTTGTAAAAAGCTCTATATAAATAAAGGTGACAAGACTTGACTTGCAACAACAACAAAACAAGATCAGATCAGACACACTGATATTCATCAGTATAATAAGAACAACTACCAGGATATTTCAGGACACACTGAAGGAGTTTGCTGGAAAAGCAGTGTTTCTGGGAAAACTTGGCATGAAGTGAAAGAGAAAATAAACAGTTTCCAGAGAATCACCCAAAGGCAAAAGAGGAACTGGATAGTTCCGCAATAGTAGAACAATATAGAGATGTCTAAGTCTGTTGTTCCTTGTAAACTCATTTTGAAATGAAACTCTTGGGAAAATAAACGGATCATATAAATATGAGCAGTATTTCAGTCAGAGCGAATCCCTCTTCAGACGCTCTTCACTCACTCCAGGTGGGCAAGAATATGCATACTTCTTTATTTATAGCAAATTATCATTATATTCCTATTACACACAGATGGTTATATATTTTAGTTGTTTATTTATTTCACTAGTGTAGTTTTTAGAAATGATGTGACTTCAATAAAACTGCATGAATTAATTTAGTTAATTGATTAGTTCAAAATAAACATTTTAATTAAAAAAGATAAACTAATAGGATCTTTTCAAAAACAACAAATGATTTGGAAAGAACACTGATTAATGATTTTGAAAGCGTACAGACAGTGTGTGGTTTTAAATAAAGAAGTGCTGTGTAACTTCAGTATCTCGGTGCTCTTTGGGTTTAGGGATGGTTCCACTCTTCAGAAAAAACAATCCAAGGCACTCGAGTAATTTTAGAAAATATAAAAAACCTTTATTCTTTCATGGCTTAGATTTTAAAAACAAGTAACAAGCAACGGCACACCTACTGTACATGAGCCAATGAGCCTTCATCAGGGTGTGAGATGATGTGTGATGAAGGCTCATTGGCTCATGTACAGTAGGTGTGCCGTTGCTTGTTTCTTCTTGTTGCTTCAGCAGGTGAAATAAAGATTGATAACTTTTGAATTGTAGATGTTTTTCTCATGGTGATTTTTCTCAGTGTGTTTGACAGATCTGAACACACACACACACACAGACTGGTGACCTTATCAAGCAGTGTCTCTGATCACAGTGTTTGACATCATCCTTCAGTCCAGCGTGAGTCTCCATTTCATTTAGCAGTTTCTGAGTCATGGTTTTTATCTTGGCATCATGGATTAATTAAATTGAAATTCTTAAATTTTCTAACATTGATGAGATTGCCTTTACTTTATTGTCATGTCGTTGGCACAAGTGTACAAGCAGTGAAATATGTTTTATATATATATATATATATATATATATATAGAAAGAAAGAAAGTGACATTCAACTACAATAAATACAAACACAATTATTACATACTTCTATTGCAGCACTATTGTTAGTTATGAATTATTAGAGTAATCTGTGAAAATGCTTAATGTCTGATACAGGTGAAGTGAATCGAGCAGACGAGATGTCTCAGTAAGTGTTTCTTGTTCAAAGCTTTAACTTTATCTTTATTAACTTTATACACTGCAAAAAAAACAAAAAACAAACATTTTCTTACTCAATATTTTTCTTTTGTTTCCAGTTCAAATATCTAAAAATGATTATACCAAGAAGCATTTACTAGAGAATTAAATGACATAAGAAATTATATCTTGTTTTCTCAACAACAAAATAAATAAATCAAAATGAAGTGAGTTTTTACTTAAAACAAGAGAAGGACATAAAAACTAGAACACAGCCTCTATTTGCCAATGAATTAACTAATGTTATCAAAGGAGCCTTTATTGTGGAGTTTTATAGTGTTGTTAGTTTGCTATAGTGCAAAAGTACAGCATGACACTTACAATGTGCATAATGGTTAATATAATATGTGCCATTTGGCTGTTAAACCATAAAAAAGACAAAACAAATATCCAGTGCTGTCTACTTATGAAAAATGTTTTGATATTTCAGGAAACCTGAAGATCTTTGTAAGGAATTGCAAGAAAGCATTGAGGGACTGAACACAGAATTTCAGAAAAATCATCAAACTCTCACTGATAAATTGAACAACATCACTAAAACAGAATCAGCAAAAGGAATCGCAGACATACTGAGTTTGGGTTTGACTTCAACCAACCCAATGATTAAACATCTGAGAGTAATTAATAACACAGTAAAAGAGATTCAGCAGATGAAGAAGGATTCTGTTCAAAATAATGAAATACTGAGAAGAGTGAGATCCGCGGACATGGGGAGAATCGCCAAACCTCTCAAACCGCATGAGGAACTAAGAGGCAGAATCGATACTCTATTACTAGATCTTGATCATTGCAGAATCAATCAACAAAATGAGTCACAATTGATTCCTCAGATGAGAAAAACAGCTGATCAATTTCAGGAGAATCTGAATGAAATTAAACATGCCATTGAATGTATTAACAAATTAGTTGAATGATTGAACTGATCTGTCTGGTCAAACTGAAATAGTTAAACGTGTGCATTTAATGATGTATAAAATCCTGCAGAAAGTGTTCAGTCTTTGAAAGCAGTGAATTCTGAATTATAGAAGTTTACATATTCTGGGATTGTCTACTGTAGATATGATGATTTCAGGGCTAGAAACTCTCACATTACAGCAGAGCTTTTCTCTTATCAGAAAATAGTGACGAAAATGAGGTCAAATGTACTTTCTTTCTTTTTTACATTGAGTTTGTAAAATTACTGGTTTTTGAAAGATTTCATTTTTGATGAGCAACTGTTTGCATGTTGTTTTTCTGGTTCTGTATGACCTTGGATAAACTCTATTTCTCTTTGTAAATGAACCACTTACTCTGGAGTTTTGATTCTGTTTATTTCTTGAAATTATTCAGGCATTCATTTTAATTGCCGTTTTTGTTGTATATGTTATTGTTTTGTAAAGTAATGTAAAATAAAAACTATAATCATGATTTCCCAGATGTAGAAGACCAAAATATATTTTACAAAATAAATGTACATCTGATCTCACCAACATATTCACCAAACTGTGTGATCTTTTTAACCCGATCTCACGACAATTCGTACGAATTTTACAAGTTGGCTAATTAGTATGAATTCGTACGAATGACGGAACCCTGTCCCCGCCCCTAAACCAAACCATCACGTGGGTTTAGACAAATCGTACTAATTCGTACAAATTCATACGAATACGAATTCGTACGATTTGTCTAAACCCACGTGATGGTTTTTTAATCACTCGTACGAATTGGTCGTGAGATAGCGTTTTATAAGCATAAATTAATTTCTTAATTACATATTTTATTAACTAAAAGTGTAAATGAATGTGTTAATTACCACAATTGGTCAACGCAATTTACTTCAACTTCCAGTTGTCTGCTTTAATTAATCATTAACTAATGATTTGCAAATGTAACATTATGTTATGACTTTACTTGTTGAGGCACATGACTATTAACTAATTGTTAAGTAATATGCCATTTGTGGGTTTTGACAGTTGCACATGCAGTGAATGTAATGTCGGTGAATGTGTGTGAAGGATGGGTGAGTTGGGCTGCACACAAATATCAGCACACCAGAATCTGAACTCCTGAAGCTGTTACACTGTGTTTACACTGGACGAGACAGCTGTCTACACTGGACATGACAGACCATCGCAAATCCATTTGTCCTTCGTAGCAGAACTAGCACAAGAGCTCTGAGTACGTCAGTGTGGCATCGGTTTACTGTCGGGGTTTTGTTGTGTAGCGTCGCGCCGCATCCAGTGTAGTATCACTGACTATAATGGACGCTCTATAGTCTTTGTCCAGTCTAAACACAGTGTTTTGAAATAGCAGAGCTCGACCGCATGTTCTCAGTGTACCACGACCTCAAGCTTAAGGCCAGTTTATACTTCTGCGTCGGGTGTGCGCGCAGTAGGTACGGCGTAGCATACGCATAGACTTGTATCATACCCTTCGCCGTAACCTGACACGTACCTCTTCAAAAATGTAACTACACGTCGCGACGACGCGGACCGCAAGATCTGTGATTGGTCGGCTTGGTAGCATTGCATTTCCTCTACGCATTTCCGGGGTGTTCTTCTTCACCGCCCGTCATTTTTCAATTCGGTTCAACCGTCAACAGGTTCGCACGTACCATCTCCTCCGACGCCTTCTCTCGTTTCTGCCTTTTAGTTATAGTAATTTCACTAAAATTAACTGTTTTTCCGTCTCGATAAGCTCCAACTCCAACATGATCCGCTCTCTTTCAGTCGCTTAGTAGCCTAAACTCAAAACAGCCGCGAGGAATCTAAACACAGTGGGACATTAAAACCCGCCCCTGCCAACTAGCGTTTCGGCGGTGTAACTGCAGAGCAACACAGACACAACGCAGAAGTATAAATGCTACGACAGCGTGGCCTACGACGTACACTACGGCGTACACTCGACGCAGAAGTATAAATTGGCCTTTAACCTGACATAGTCCTCTGCCATGAACAACAAGGTACTGGATGCGGCAGTTCATCGGATTCAGTGAAATCTACGAGGCTGAATCCAGCTTCTTATTCGCAGCTTCTCATTGATCTGTTCCACCTTAAATGACGTGAACTTCCGCGTTAGCTGGCTTCTTATTGACGCTCAACTTAGGGGCCGTGCGGTTTTTCTATTTTTCGCGTTTTTCTCATCTCATAAAATACTATATAAACTCCAAGCACTTTTTGCTGTAGAATTATTTTTTTAAGGAAGCTTTGAACATGGCACTTTACACACTGCACAATAAGCCTCCTATTGCATTTTCTGCCCATCGGTGCTGTTTCTCGGCCGCCTCAGAGGGTGCGTTGAAGTGGACATGAGCCCATTATAGTAGAGCTACTATTCTAACGAAATCCAAATTTTGAGCAATTATTACTGTGAAACTGAATCCTTGAACTTGACATTATACACAATGCACAAATAACCGCTTAATGCGCCTTCAGCCCAATTAATGGTGCTGTTTCTCAGCCGCCTCAGAGGGTGCGTTAAAATGGGCATGAGCCCATTATAGTAGAGCTACTCCTCTAACAAATTACTCATTTTAGGTTATTTTTACTTTAGAATATATATATATATATTTTTTTTTTTATGAAGCTTTGAACTTGATAATACACAATGCACAAAGAGCATTGTGTATTTGTCACGAACTGCTCCAAGACACGAAGGTTAGATCCAAATGCAGCTTTATTGGCTGGGGAAATCCAGAGGCGTAATCCAATGTACAGGCTAGGGTCATACACAGGCAGGCAGTCAAAACAAAGAAAGAAACAAAACAAACAAACAGGCAGGGACCAGAGGCAAGAGAGTAATCCAGGGAACAGGGCAAGATATCAAAAACCAAGAAACAAGAAAACCAGGGAAACGCTCAGAAATGCAGTGTAACACTTAACAAGACTTCGCGGTGAGTGACTGAATAAACATAGTATAAATAGACTGAGACTAACAGGATGATGTGACACAGGTGAATGTGATCAGTGATAAGTGATGAGTCCGAGTAGTGAGTTATGGGAAATGTAGTTTGTGAGTGATAATAGTCTTATGTGGAGTGCCCTCTGGTGGCTCTCAAGGGCACTCCAGCTGGTGACCGTTACATAGCCCCCCCTTTAAGGAGCGGATTCCAGACGCTCCTAAAACTGTCCAGGAGGGAGGTGGAGCGGAGGCGGACCCGGGGGCGGGATGGAGGGCCAGGCCCGTGCAGCGGAAGAGGACCTGAAGACTCCGGCAGGGCGGAAGGCCAGGGCGGAGCAGGCTGTGCAAGCGACCAGGGCGGAGCAGGCTGTGCAGGCGACCAGGGCGGAGCAGGCTGTGCAAGCGACCAGGGCGGAGCAGGCTGTGCAGGCGACCAGGGCGGAGTAGGCTGTGCAGGCGACCAGGGCGGAGCAGGCTGTGCAGGCGACCAGGGCGGAGCAGGCGGAGCAGGCTGTGCAGGCGGCCAGGGCGGAGCAGGCTGTGCAGGCGGCCCTTCAGGCGGCCAGGGCGGAGACGACCCTTCAGGCGGCCAGGGCGGAGACGACCCTTCAGGCGGCCAGGGCGGAGACGACCCTTCAGGCGGCCATGGCACAGGAACAGACACCGGCTCAGGAACAAAACAAACAAACAGGCAGGGACCAGAGGCAAGAGAGTAATCCAGGGAACAGGGCAAGATATCAAAAACCAAGAAACAAGAAAACCAGGGAAACGCTCAGAAATGCAGTGTAACACTTAACAAGACTTTGCGGTGAGTGACTGAATAATGCTGAGTTCACACCAAACGCGAATCTGCGTCAAAATTCGCGCCTGCCGCGTCTAGTTATACGCGTGACCACTTTGTGTGCATTCGCGCGTCAAGAGCGAAATAAGTTTGAAGCGAAATTTACGCACGTCACGCGCGTCAGAGGCGAAAGTTTCGAACCCCGTTGGCGGCCATCTTTTTACAAGATGTCTGTTATTGATCGGTCATTTATCGAGAGAGTCGCCGCTCTGTATTTGCTCTGGAGAGCAGAACAGCGGCGTAGGGATCATCGTCGCTGTACTCGGGTCCACCAGACCCTCCGGAGGGTTTCAGGAGTTTCACAATTTGCTCCAGGAGCTAGGTTTGGTGGACCTAACGGTGAGGACGCTGACGAGGACCGCGTAGGCCGTAAGGCCTCGGCCTCGAGTGGTCGCTGCCTGACGAGCCCGCGCTCTACAGCCCGGCGCGAGGTTCACCCTCGCCCGCACCCACCTAATCTGTCATTTATTTTTGTTTTGATAATAAATGGAGTCAGCCTCCAAAGGTGAAACCTGTCCTGTGATTTTTGTTTTTATACACTAAATTGTGTTTGTTGTCTTTACATTAGAATAATAATGTTTCATTATAATCTAGAATAGATATGGAATAAATAGCATTCAATACAAAATGAGTATCTCTCATATATTGAAATCGAGTTTTTATGTGAAAGATTTGCTTTGTTGTGCATTTTAGTCATATTACAAAATAATTTATTGAGGCCAAACATAAAATAACATTGTAAACTGTCACTTCACCACGTGACAGCAGCAAGCAGGCTTCTGATTGGTTAATGCGGCGCGAATTGACGCAGAAGTTCAGATTTTTCAACTCGGGCGGCAGACGCGAATTCGCGTCAAACGCGTGAATGCACAAATAGCACTAATAAATTTCGCGCGTAACCAAACGCTCAATTCGCGCGAATGAGGCGAATTCGCGTCTACCGCGCCGCGCTAAACGCCTCATTCGCGCCGCAAGACCTCCAGACGCGCGTAAACGCGTCTTACCATTGACTTAACATTGAAATCACTCGCGCCAGACGCATATTCGCGTTTGGTGTGAACGCACCATAAGCATGGTATAAATAGACTGAGACTAACAGGATGATGTGACACAGGTGAATGCAATCAGTGAATGAGGTACAGGTGAATGTGATCAGTGATAAGTGATGATGAGTCCGAGCAGTGAGTTATGGGAAATGTAGTTTGTGAGTGATAATAGTCTTATGTGGAGTGCCCTCTGGTGGCTCTCAAGGGCACTCCAGCTGGTGACCGTAACAGTATTATTAACCCCTTTGCTGTCACCCCCCTTTTTGAAAATGTACATTAAAATGCACTATTCAAGCTTAAATGGTTGTAATTCAAGAATGCTTTGGAGTATAGACCTAAGTTTGGTCTTGTTTTAAAGGGGAAAAATAGCAGATTATTGCTGAAGTGAAAGCACTTCAAAAAATTTAAGTATGAAAAAGTTATGGAAGTTTAAATTTACATTAAATCAAATATAATTTATTTTATATTTTTATTTTATATAAAATATATATTTTACAAAATATGTTTTACAAAAAAATTACTATAAAATGAAAGCCATATATCTAACCAAGTTGTGTTCCAAATTTGAAGTTGATATCACAAAAATTGAAGTTCCCATGAGATTTTGTTTAGGCGTATTACCGAAAATAGCCACCGGGTGTCATTGAATTCCATTGAATTTAACTGTATGCATTCTAACATAACAAATTCATAAATTTCTGTCCAAATATCACTTCTGTCACAAAATATGGAACCTTGAGACTCAGACCTTTCTGACAATATGTGTTTTGTCAAGATTAGAAAATATTTTTATCATAAATTATGAAACATAATGATGCCCAAAAGGGGAGGAGCCTGATAAAATAATTTAGAGTACCGTTTCTATGGTAACACAATGTCCAATTTCAAAACAGTTTTCACAGGATGAATTCTGAGATCGTAAGCTTTCAAATGATACCTAATTTATGATAACTACTAAAATATGTAATGTAATAAAAAAAGGCGATAAAAAATATAATATCATATTTTAGAGGATAATATACATGTCATACTTTTTAGAAGATAATGTTATTTTATATTTTTTTATTGACAAATACTAGATTAAATGTTTTATTATGAACTTTTAGCATGAAAACCAAAGTTTCAATTATTAAAAGTGTGTTCGTTGACTTTTTGTGACAAACGCCAGAACTCCTGTTATGATGTCGATTTTTTGAGGTGCACTCTTGTCATAAATTCATCTATTACTGTTCCTGCATAAATTGTAACAAAAAACAGTGCTGAAATATCTATTAAGGAGTCTTAGACCTTTCCAACAATATATAGTTTGTCATGATTAAATTAGGATTTAATTGTAATATAGTGACGTAAACGTAGGCGTCCCGTATACGGGACGGTGACAGTTAAGGGGTTAAAGAGCACAAAAATTATTAAAGTGTATTATTAAAGAGCACAAAAATTATTAAAGTGTATTATTAAAGAGCACAAAAATTAACTATTGCATTTTCTGCACATTTCGCGGCGCTGTTTCTCGGCCGCCTTGTTTTACACAGTCTGCGATGTGCGCTTTGACTCGATGAAGTTCTCAACAGGTTTCACAAACGAAAAATTGCGCTCAATATTTGTCTTCCTCCTTTTAGCAGTTTACCAAGTTGCATGTTTAGTTGTGGATCTGTAAAGAACGTTACTCTGATACTCACTGAAAGTTTTGGATTTACATAATTTAATCAAACATGAAATCCACATGAATCAAAAGTAACACAAACATAATTTGTTCACATAACTTCAACATCATCAAATTAAGTTGTTTTGAGTGACTGAGTGATTCAATATTGATACTTGACCAGATTTTATTTATTCAATAGTATAATAGTATATATATATATATATTATAAGATTAATATATATTATAAGATATAAGATACAGTATATATATATTATAAGATACTAGCCAGCAAATTAGTCAAGCTGTTAATGATCAGTAGAACATTTGAGCATGATGATGCTAAGTCTGCTCCTTAAGTCATGCAGCAGAACTATACATGTTTTGAGCGCAACATTTAGATTTAGACCATGTGCCTGCAATGACTGCAGCTTCTTGAGTGTTTATAATATAATGCTTTGCATTAGTATCACAATAAGTTGCATAAATTATAAAGAAAATGCTGAACTGAAAAAAAAAAAAGATCTGAGACAACACTAAAACCAGGAACCAGATCAGACAAACTGATATTCATCAATGCAATACAATAAACTACCAGGATATTTCAGGACACACTGAAGGAGTTTGCTGGAAAACTTTTTTCCCCCTTCCTCACATTTACATTTTATTCACAAGTTCACACTTACATACAATTAGAGGGAGTAAAGTTTAATGCATATGTGGCATGCTGTCTGGGGGGAGTTCGGCCCGAACCTATAGTACTCATTCACCCGTTGTAAAATGCGTGGCTACAGAAAAAAGCTAACCCTTAGTTGGTCAGAACAAAAGTGGATGTTACTTGTTCAAACGACATTTTCCAGTGAAAATTCTTATGTTGGTCATATTTCCAAAAAGTAGAACCTGTGATTGTGAATGACAGTATCCACACCGGCGCGGCGACTGACAGCCACTTTCTCCTCAAAACACTGGATTCATCCGCGCTGTGCCGTGCCAAGACACAACCCACGTAAAGTTGATAATTCCGCGAATAACTGCAATTGCAGATTTCAAACAGAGATGGCGACAAAGAGGAAAAACTATCGACTGCAGCTGTAACTACAACATTTTTAAAATGAATAGTTCCTCGTCAAGTGGGCGAGGGAAGTTTATATGGACAGTGTAACTTATACTGTATTCAGCAGCTCCTTAAACCACAACAGAACATGATTGTGACATCACAGCAAATCACATTTCATTTACACACACACAACTCTATATATGACTTAACTTATGAGATAATAATATAATACTTGTAGATACTTTAAGCCGACTGTTTTTACATAGATCATTCTATTATTATCATAACTTTTATCAGTGCATTTTTTTTTTATATAGTTTTTTCAACACCCCAAGCATGAACGATGCATAAAACAAATGATTCTAGTTCAGTGAGTTGAACTAGCGCAGGTTCTGCCAGTAAAGGACACTGGTGTAACGTTAGCAATGATGTACATCTGAGACGGAGAGAAGTTATCAAGAGAAGGACATACAAAGAACACAGCCTCTATTAGCCAATGAATTAACTAATGTTAACAAAGGAGCCTTTATTGTGGTGTTTTATAGTGTTGTTAGTTTGCTATAGTGCAAAAGTACAGCATGACAATTACAATGTGCATAATGGTTAATATAATATATGCCATTTGGCTGTTAAACCATAAAACAGACAAAACAAATATCCACAGCTTTCTACTTATGAAAAATGTTTTGATATTTCAGGGAATTGCAAGAAAGCTTTGAGGGACTGAAGTCACTTTTCAAAAATCAAACTCTCATTACTAAAATAAAGGACCTGGATTTGACTTACAGCCGAAGTCAAACTAAGAAGATCACAGATGATTTCCTGAAAACAATCTACCCAAATATTCAACGTCTGAGTAAAACTTATAAGACCATAAAAGAGCTTCCGGAGGATTCTGATCAAAAAAAGGCAATATTGAAAAGAGTGAGTTCTGCAAAAATGGAGAGAATTGACAAAACTCTCAAATTGTATAAGCAACTAAACGGCGCAATCGATGATCTATTACAAAAGCTTGATGATAACAAAATCACAGGTGCAAAAGCAGAAGAAACTTTGAAATGTATTCAGACGATGAGAGACAAAGCTGCTCAATTTAAGAACAGTCTGAATTAAATTTAAAGTGCCAACTAATACAATCCTGCAGAAAGTGTTCAGTCTTTGAAAGCAGTGAATTCTGAATTGTAGAAGTTTACATATTCTGGGATTGTCTACCGTAGATCTGATGATTTCAGGGCTAGAAACTCTCACATTACAGCAGAGGTTTTCTCTTATCAGAAAATAGTGACGAAAATGAGGTCAAATGTACTTTCTTTTTTTCTTTCTTTTCTTTTTTTTTTTTTACATTGATTTTGTCAAAATTGACAGGCATTCATTTTGATATGTTACTGTTTTGTAATGTAATGTAAAATAAAAACTATAATCATGCTTTCCCAATTGATGTAGATGTAGAAGACCAAAATATCTATTACAAAATAAATGTACATCTGATCTCACCAACATATTCACCAAATTGTGTGATCTTTTATAAGTAAGCATGGGAAGGTATTTGAAATCATCTTTTAAAAGGCGACATGAAGTTAAAATAAACCCATTTTTGTTTACAATATATACAATCTTGTAACTGTTCTTGTTGTAAGGGTTGGTTTAGATTTAGATTTAGATTTAGTCATTTAGCAGACACTTTTATCCAAAGCCACTTACAAATTAGGACTAAATTAAGCAAGTCATCGTGAAGAGGCAAAAATAACGCAAGAAGTGCTCAAAATACAAAGTGCAGGCATTGCTCAGAGTAGCAAAAGCCAGACAAGGGAGGATTAAGGGAAAAGGAAAGGATTTTTTTTTTTTTTAAGAGGTTAAGTGCTCACGGAAGAGATGAGTTTTAAGTTGTCTTTTGAATGCTGTCAGGGATTCTGCATTCCGGGTGAGGCTGGGGAGAGCATTCCACCAGCATGGAACTGTGAATGAGAATGTTCTGGAAAGTGATTTTGTGGCTTTCTGTGATGGAACCACGAGACGTCGCTCGTTGACCGATCGTAGGTGTCTGGTAGGGATGTAGACTCGTAGGAGCGAGTGAAAGTAGGAGGGAGCTGAGCCTGTGGTAGATCTGTAAGCAAGCGTCAATGCCTTGAACTTGATGCGAGCAGCGAGGGGTAGCCAGCGCAGAGAGATGAACAGAGGAATGACGTGGACCCTTTTGGGCTCGTTGAAGACGAGATGAGCTGCGGTGTTCTGAAACTTTTGTAGAGGTTTAGATGCACATGATGGAAGTCCAGCCAGAAGAGCATTGCATTAGTCAAGCCTAGAAATGACCAGGGCCTGGACAAGAAGTTGTGTTTCATGCTCCGTTAGGAAAGGCCTGATCTTCCTGATCTTCCAGGGCAGAGCAGGCTGTACAGGCGGTCAGGGCGGAGCCGACGGAGGGAGGAGCCATGGTGGAGGCAGGGCTGACGACTCAAGGGGGCCGACTGACGGGGGCAGAGCAGGTGGGAGAGGAGACCCGGATGGAGCCAGAGAGCCGACGAGCCAGGACGATGATGAGGATCCCAAGGGACATGGCGATGCCGACGGCTCTGGCAACCGAGGCGCAGGTGGGGACCCAGAAGGCCACGGTGGAGCCGGAGCGACAGAGGACCAAGGCGGAGCTGGAGGGAGTGAGGAGCCCAACGGAGCCAGAGAGACGAAGGGACGAGGCGCAGCCAGAGGAGTGTAGTCCCAAGGTGAGGGCAGGCCGACGAACGACCAAGGCTGAGCCGGAGGGACGAGGGAGCCCGGGTGGAGCTGGTGGACCGATGGGCCACGGTGGAGATGAGGGAGGTAGGAGCCAAGGTTGAGCTGCTGGATTGACGGGCCGAGGTAGAGTCTTGGTCGCGGAGGTTGGAGGCGGAGACAGATTCAGGCTCAGGAACAGATCCAGGCTCAGGAACAGATCCAGGCTCGGGGACAGATTCAGGCTCGGGGACAGATTCAGGCTCGGGGACAGATTCAGGCTCGGGGACAGATTCGGGCTCGGCGACAGAAGACTCAGGAAGGGTGGTCTCGGTGGGACGAGACTCTGGAAGGGCGGTCTCGGTGGGACGAGACTCTGGAAAGGCGGTCTCTGCGGGACGAGACTCTGGACGGGCGGTCTCGGCGGGACGAGACTCTGGACGGGAGGTCTCGGCGGGACGAGACTCTGGACGGGTGGTCTCGGCAGGACGAGACTCTGGAACGGGGACTAGAACAGGTCTGGGAACATGGACAGTCCTTGGGGCAGGAACAGGTCTAGGAACAGAACAGGGAACAGGAACAGGTATCGGCGTGGCTATCTTGGCTGAGGGCTCAAGCGGTGAGCCGGCGGCCATCTTGGCTGAGGGCTCAGGCTGGGCAGGCATGACGTGAAGCTCAGGCTGGTTAGGCAAGAAGCTCAGGCTGAAGAAGCTCTGTGATTTGATTTGTTTCAAATTGAAACAAAGCATTAAGGGACTGAACTCAGAATTTGGCAGAAATCATCAAACAATCATTGATAAAATAAAGGAGCTGAATGACATCACTGATGAACTTGAATCCATGCAGAAGAAAACTACAGAGAGCATTTAGGGATGGCTAACACGTCGGGCCTTATCAATTTTAACATTGGGAATGGCTGGAGGAACAGGTGAAGCATCTAACATGATCAAGACTCTTTTGAAGATCATAAAACATGTCCATAACAGAACCATCCCAATGATTCAACATCTGAGTACAATTAATTACACAAAAGAGCTTCAGCAGATGAAGAAGGTGGATTCTATTCAAAATAAGGAAATGCTGACAAGAGTGAGATCTGTGAAAACCGCAAGAATTGGCAAAACTCTCAAACTGGTTGAACATCTAACTGACACAATCCCATCTCTATCAGTTGATCTCGATCATTACAGTATCATATTTTCAGCAAAAGAGACACAAGCAGAATAAATCAAATCAGAAACTCTGAAATGTATTATCAGATGAGAGAAACAGCTGCTGAATTTCAGGAGACTGAATGAAACTAAAAGTGCCAAAGAATATATTAACAAATAAGTAAAAAATCTGTTTAGAAATGATTGAACTGATCTGTCAGGTATTATTATCAATAATACAGTCAAAGCAGACCACGAAATCTTTACAAATGTATGCATGTAATGATGTATAAAATCATGCAGAAAATGTGCAGTCTTTGAAAGCAGTGAATTCTGAATTATAGAAGTTTACATATTCTGGAATTTTCTACTGTACATCTGCTGCTTTCAGGGCTAAAAACTCTCACATTACAGCAGAGGTTTTCTTTTATCAGAAAACAGTGAGGTAAATGAGGTCAAATTAACTTCCCTTTTTAAGGAAACTTGAGCTACATCATGAAGCACGTGTAGAATCAGTCCAATGGTGTGATGAGACATCATAGGTGGGTGACATCACAGACCAGGAAACTATAAAGCACACCTGAAAACAGGCCGTGCTAGCTTCTGACTTCAGTGGGGACACACGCAAACTGTGTGTAGCTTGTTTGGGAGTTGAGCATGCCCAAGCACGCAATGCGGTTTCTTCTCCCCGAGGCGAGGTACCAGTGCTATAATTATCCAGTTCTGAGAATCTGGATGTTGTAAGCATTGATGCAGGGGATTTTGAGGATTCACCACCTCATACCCCTGCTTATGAGGAGCTTATGGAGGTTGTGACTCATGCTGTCGTTAAACTAAATATCGAGTGGCCAGCTGAAATTTGCAACAGATTTGTCTCTTCGGGCCAGAATGCGCGGCCAAAGGAGAAGGCCAAATCAGTAGGCTGGTTGTTCCCTGCCGGTTCACCGTTAAAGTGGCTGCTCGACCAAAGTCTCGAGATACTGGTTCCCTTAGTAGATTTTCTGGCAGCGTGGAAGCTACTGCCAAATATATCTCGCTGGGTCCTGCTCACAATAGAAAAGGGTTACAGAATTCAGTTTGGTTCTCGACCGCCCAGATTTCTAGGGGTCCTCCCTATGGTGGTGGTGGACACTGAGCAGGCTCTGGTTGTGAAGCAAGAAGTACAGACTCTTCTACGAAAGGAGGCTATATAAAGGGTTTCTCCTCCCAGCAGGGAGTCAGGGTTTTACAGCTGTTACTTTATTGTTCCAAAATAGGATGGGGGTTGCGTCCTATTCTAGACCTGCACCAACTAAACCGCAGGGTTCAGAGACTCAGGTTCAAGATGCTTACACTCAAACAGATCGTGTCACAGATTCGTTCCAAGGACTGGTTTGTGACGATAGACGCGTACTTCCATGTAGCCATCCATTCTCATCACAGGAAGTTCCTGAGGTTCGCTTTCAGGGGCGAAGCATACTAGTATCGGGTTCTTCCCTTCGGCCTAGGTTTATCAACCCTCACTTTCACGAAATGCGTGGATGTAGCTCTGGCTCCATGAGACTCCAGGGCATTCGCTTGTTGAATTACATCGACGATGTAATGGCAGTTCGGCATCGAGCTGTCGTTCTGTCTCACATAAGAAAGTTGGGGTTGAGGCTCAACGTCAAGAAGAGTTTGCTCCTCCTGTCTCAGAGGACCACTTTTCTAGGCGTGGTTTGGGATTCGACGACGATGCAGGCACAACTGTCCCCTGCTCGTATATCATCGATTCTCTCAGCTGTGAATGGGGTAAAGCTAGGCCAGTCACTCATTGTGAAACAGTTTTAGAGACTGTTGGGTCTCATGGCAGCTGTGTCCAACGTAATCACTTTTGGCCTCCTGTACATGAGACCTCTACAGTGGTGGCTCAGGACCAAGGGGTTTTCTCCAAGCGGGAATCCGTTTTGCATGATCAAGGTCATGCGGCGATGCTTACGTACCTTAGTCATGTGGAAGAAACCTTGGTTCCTCGCCCAAGGCCCAGTGCTGGGGTCTTCTTGTCGTCGCGTAACGCTAACAACGGATGCTTCCCTCACAGGTCAACTCCCAATGAGGGCATTGTTCAATAAAACACCTTATATAATATATAGGCCCTATTTGTGCATTCAAATGCACAGGCCAGATAGAGACTAAACACGTAATATGCATGTGCATGGCGTCACCATTTTCACAGATTCATGTTTTGAAGTTTACTCAGAGATAATAACGTTATGGTTTTCAAAAACTTGCACTTTGAAACCTGTTTAAAAGTGTGCGTTCTCAGGCCACCAAACAACCATTGTTGCATTAATTTCCTGTTATTACTGTAAAGCGGCTTTGTAAAAAGCTCTATATAAAGGTGACAAGACTTGACTTGCAACAACAACAAAACAAGATCAGATCAGACACACTGATATGCATCAATATAATAAGAAAAACTACCAGGATATTTCAGGACACACTGAAGGAGTTTGCTGGAAAACTTGCCATGAAGTGAAAGAGAAAATAAACAGTTTCCAGACAACCACCTGAAGGCAAAAGAGGAACTGGATAGTTCCGCAATAGTAGAACAATATAGAGATGTCTAAGTCTGTTGTTCCTTGTAAACTCATTTTGAAACGAAACTCTTGGGAAAATAAACGGAGCATATAAATATGAGCAGTATTTCAGTCAGAGCGAATCCCTCTTCAGACGCTCTTCACTCACTCCAGGTGGGCAAGAATATTCATACTTCTTTATTTATAGCAAATTATGATCATATTCCTATTACACACAGATGGATATATATTTTAGTTGTTTATTTATTTCACTAGAGTTGTTTTTACAAATTATGCAACTTCATTGAAACTGACTAAATCTGACTCAATTTTGTGCATGAATTCATTTAATTCAGCAGGTGAACTAAAGATTGATAACTTTTGAATTGTAGATGTTTTTCTCATGGTGATTTTTCTCAGTGTGTTTGACAGATCTGAACACACACACACACAGACTGGTGACCTTATCAAGCAGTGTCTCTGATCACAGTGTTTGACATCATCCTTCAATCCAGCGTGAGTCTCCATTTCATGGTTTTTATCTTGGCATCATGGATGAATTAAATTGAAAATCTTTAATTTTCTAACATTGATGAGATTTCCTTTACTTTATTGTCATGTCATTGACCAACCTGATTTTACAGCAATTCGTATGAATTTTACGAAGTGGATAATTGTACCAATTCACACAACCTCACTCGTACGAATTTGTACGATTTTTACTAAATCGTACATATGTTTATGAGTTTCCCAATCGTATGAATTAGCCACCTCGTACACACTCGTACAAATTGGTCGTGAGATAGGCGTTGTCATCGACACAAGTGTACAAGGAGTGAAAATATTTTATGCATTTATCCTTGCAGGAATACAGAACAAAGAATGTGACATTGTGAACTTCAATAAATACACAAAATCATGACATACTTGTAGTATATTCACTATATATCAGACTATGGCATACATTGAGTTAAAGTTATCACTTTACTTCTGTTTGCAGCAGTTACAGCAACAGACATGGGATCATGGTGCTCTTCAGGTCAGAACACACAACACTTGTAATACAAACATGACACCTAGTGGTTACTCCAGGATACTACAATACTTCTATCGCAGCACTAGATATTGTTAATTATGAATTATTTGAGTAATCTTTGAAAATGCTTAAAGTGTAAATTGCAGGTTAACCACCACAGCCAATTAATGTGTAAATTAAAGTGCTCTATATGTATATATTTAATTATTTCTGTCTTAAAATGCGTTAAAATAACATTTATTGGGGTTTCTTCAAAAGCGTGTTTTTTACAGTAACTGGGTGATGACGTCATAAGAGGCACTCGCAACCCATACTCTGCTAGATTCTTACTGTATTATGGCTATTTGGAGAATGACTGAGGATGTGGGAAACCATCAATTTATTTATGGACCACAGCCCTACCATTTTTAACTGGTCAGGCATGAGATAGGGGATGAATTTGCTAGGACCCATGGCACTCAAAGAGTTATTAATGCTTGGTGTGAGGAGAATGAGTGGAGGGTTAGCCTGGTGTCCTGGTGAGTAGCTACGTTAGAGCTAGTCTAGGCTAGCCTGGTGCAAACTTAACCCGGATAATATAAGGGAACAAGCCAGTCTTTTCAAAATCTTGCCGTCATGTTGAATAGCAAGGAGGGACAACGACTGAAGACATTATTTACTTACATGGTGTCAGTCCAAATCAGAGCTGTAGAGATGCACACACTGCACAGGCACCAATTGCTAGTCTCATCGACGCCTCAAACGTCATGTAATACCCTTCCTCAATCCACGCTTTATCAATTTCTCATAAATAAAAGTCATAGTCAGTGAAGTGCTCGCTGCATATGACGGCTGACTTGGTCACAGAGGCAGCAGTAAAATCCGCCCGCATGGTAGCCACAAACCTCACCCAGGCACGAATCAACCTTTTGTCCTTGGGGAAATTGTGGACCCTGTGCCCTGTTTTTGAAGAATTTGTACATACCGCACAAACACAACGGTTTACCATTTTGACAGGTGAATGAGGCGAATACAGCTGCTAGCGTACTATTGACTATGCCGGTGTTACGTCCCTAAAATGGCTAAGGGCATGAGGGAACACAACATCAAATAATATAAATAATTCCCGGATTAGTTAACCCGGTTAACGTGGTTAAGGTGCTGGTGCAAAAAGGACACAAGGACAAAACCAGGATTTGAATTATGAAAGTGCATATATTTATTTGTCGCACCAGCGTGCACAGAAAAGAGAGAGACAAAATACCGTACCCAGGGAGTAGGAGCCTGAGCGGGGCTAAATTAAAGAAATAAACAAAACAAAACCCACACTCTAACTACATTCCCATCCCCACTAAACTACTACAACAGGAAAATAAAACAAAACAAAGTCGACGGCGCTCAGCACGCCCTACCTAACCTACACTACGTAAAAACAAAAACATACAACAATAGCACCCGCTCCTTACCTGATGTATTAACACGGATTTCCCTAGGTGTTGCATGAATGGAAGTCACGTGACATACTATCCTACTCACTACTCCCTGGCCGGTTATAAAGCAATATACAAAAAGAAACGTATGGACTCAAGTCCAACGTAAATCAAAAATAACCAACACTGAGAGAAAATAACCAGGTAACTCAAAATATAACCAACAAAACAAAACAACAAAACAGGACACGCCGCCGCGTGAACCAAAACGAAAATCAAACAAAGCTCCTTCTCTCTCTCCCGCTTCCGGTCTACGTCAGCCTCTTATAGTAAGGAATTCAGGTGTACGTCGTAATGATGATGATGATGGACGGCCGGCAGCACCGCCCTGAGAGATGACAGCGAAGAGAGTGACAGCAAAAACAACAACACAAACACATATCCTCGGAACACGTAACAGCCGGTAACTCTACTAGTGAGTTCCTCTTATGACGTCACACCCCATCTAGTGGAAGGGAGCGGGAGTGCTTAAAACCACTGTTAAAAGTGCCAACTTTTCATATTATATTCAGCATTTTGGTATAAAAAACAATGGTGGGCGGTTCTTATCTTTATGTTTAATAAACACATTGCATTATCTTCGTGAAAAATTTAACCTGCAATTTACACTTTAATGTCTGATACAGGTAAAGTGAATCGAGCAGAAGAGATGTCTCAGTAAGTATTTCTTGTTCAAAGCTTTGACTTTATCTTTATTAACTTTATAATCAACTTATTATTATCAATATGAGTACATCATTTACAACAAGGTTTCATTTGTTAACATTAATTAACTACATTAGTTAACATTAACTATTATTACAGCATTTTATTCATCTTAGTTAATTTCAACATTTTGAAAATCAAAATGTTAGCAATCATGTACATCTGAGACGGAGAGAAGTAATCAAGAAAAGGACATACAAACTAGAACACAGCCTCTATTAGCCAATGAATTAACTAATGTTAACAAATGAGCCTTTATTGTGAAGATTTAGGTAACACTTTATAATAACTGCACGCTATTAATCATTAGTTAAGCATTAGTAAACAGTTAATTCATCATTTATAAAGCATTAATAGACATTAATAAGCAGTTTATAAATACAGTAATATATGATTTGTTATTGTATTTTCATACTTTATTAATGATCAATTTATCATTTCTAAATGAAGTATTGCATTATTTACAAACCGGTTATTTAGGAGTTGTCAGTGGTTCATAAGATCACTTAGAATGTGTAAGTAAAAGATTAATAAACTGTTTAAATACATATTATTATTCAGACATATAGTAATAGTTACTTAGTGTGTTAATAAATGCTTTATTAACATGTATTTCTACTGTAATTCAGGGTTAATTCAGGTAGTTATAAAGCATTTATTTAGTAGTGGTCAGTTAACTATTTTGTGAGCTCATCTAAAGTGAGGACTAGTTATGCCTTGTAAAGCATTTATAAAGGAGATTTAAAGGCTGTTGAATATTTATGTTCTGTATCGCTGTGTGTGTTTGTTTCCTTTTTCTGTTTAGAAGATCAATGAGTCTTTAAATCTCCTTTATAAATGCTTTGCAAAGCATAACTAGTCCTCACTTTAGATGAGCTCACACTATAGTGAACTGACCACTACTAAATGCTTTATAACTACCTGAATTTACTACATTTACTTACACTTTCTAAGTTATCTTATTAATCAATGACAACACCTAGTTTGTAAATAATGGTAAATAATGTAACTGGTTTGTAAATAATGCAATACTTAATTTATAAATTATAAATTGATCATTAATAAAGTATGAAAATACTTTACAAGAATAAAGCATTTATAGCTGTATTTATAAGCTGCTTATTAATGTCAATTAATGCTTTATAAATGATTAATTAACCGTCTAGTAATGCTTAATTAATGATTAATAGCATGCAGTTATTATAAAGTGTTACCGAGTTTGATAGTGTTGCTGTTTGCTATAGTGCAAAAGTACAGCATGACAATTACAATGTGCATAATGGTTAATATAATATGTGCCATTTGGCTGTTAAACCATAAAACAGACAAAACAAATATCCAGTGCTGTCTACTTATGAAAAAGTTTTGATATTTCAGGAAACCTGAAGATCTTTGTGACAAATTGAAACAAAGCAATAAGGAACTGAACTCAGAATTTCAGAGAAATTATCAAACTCTCACTGATAAATTGAACAACATCACTAATACAGAATCAGCAAAAGGAATCGCAGAGACACTTCGTTTGGGTTTGACTTCAACCAACCCAATGATTAAACATCTGAGAGCAATTAATAAAACCCTAAAAGACCTCAAGCAGATGAATGTGGATTCTGTTCAAAATAAGGAAATACTGAGAAGAGTGAGATCCGCGGACATGGGGAGAATCGCCAAACCTCTCAAACTGCATGAGGAACTAAAAGGCAGAATCGATACTCTATTACTAGATCTTGATCATTGCAGAATCAATCAACAAAATGAGTCACAATTGATTCCTCAGATGAGAAAAACAGCGGATCAATTTAAGGAGAATCTGAATGAAATTAAACATGCCAAAGAATATATTAACAAATTAGTTGAATGATTGAACTGATCTGTCTGGTATTATTATCAATAATACTCTAAACTGAAATCTTTACAAATGTGTGCATTTAATGATGTATAAAATCATGCAGAAAGTGTTCTGTATGACCTTGGATAAACTCTATTTGTCTTTTTTAATGAACCACTTGCTCTGGAGTTTTGATTCTGTTTATTTCTTGTGAAATTCTTCAGGCATTCATTTCAATTGCCCTTTTTGTTGTATATGTTACAGTTTTGTAATGTAATGCAAAATAAAAACTATAATCTTGCTTTCCCAACTGATGTAGATGTAGAAGACCAAAATATCTATTACAAAATAAATGTACATCTGATCTCACCAACATATTCACCAAACTGTGTGATCTTTTATAAGTAAGCATGGGAAGATATTTGAAATCATCTTTTAAAAGGCGACATGAAGTTAAAATAAACACATTTTTGTTTACAATATTCAATCTTGTAACTGTTCTTGTTGTAAGGGTTGGTTTACTGAAAATGCTTTTGGTCTTTTGTATACATTTTTTAATAACTGACTTGTATTAGACAAAGGCATATCATAACGTTCTCCATTATTAATTAGTATATTAATCAGTAATGTTTTTGAAGAGGAATTTACTCTGTAAGATGTTGAGTTGTTAATAAAAAAAATAAGTTTAAAGAATGTTTCAGGAACATCATTCTAACCTTAAAAAAACGTTCCACTAACATTAAGAAAACTGGACATTGTAATGTTCCCATAAGCAGAACAATGTTTGGGAAAGGTTCTGTTAGCTGTGGAGTTCGTCTCTCCTGCTCTCGAGCTTCATCTGGTGGACATTAAACAGCTGTGATGAAACATGCTTATTAGTCTGATATCAACAGCTTTTTACATTTACATTAAAGGGGACCTATTAAGCCCCTTTTCACAAGATGTAAAATAAGTCTCTGATGTCCCCAGAGTGTGTATGTGAAGTTTAATCTCAAAATCTTACATTTTAAATTAATAATTTTTTTTACAGCATGTTTAAATTGTCACTTTTTGGTGCTCAGAAAAACGCGCTGTTTTAGTGTGTGCCCTTTAAATGCAAATAAGCTGCTACTGCACGGCACAGGGGGCGGAGTCTCAGGACAATTTCATCTCACGGAATGATGATAATATCAGAAACTCTCAGTAACGGTGTTCATTTCGACCCGGAGTCGGACAATAATGCCTACAGAGTCAGAGTGTGTTGTGGTTTAATTCTTTCTTTTCAGGGGAATGACTTCAGAGATATTTGATGCCAGAAATATTAGACTTTATTAACAAACAAAGCCGAGTGCCCCTCTGCACCTGCAGAAAGACCCTGCAGAGAGACCCTCTGCAGAAAGATTGTCCAGCAAACGTATATACCTACATCCTTCTCCCAAATATGGTAATACATTCTATAGGTATTTTGAGAAATAGTTTTGTACCATGTGACATTACTGAAATAGAATTCTCTGCTGTAACCACACAGCTCTCAGTTCCAAAGTCACCCAAAGTCATACACAGACAGAAAGGAAATAATAGTGTACAACAAATAGTTAAATTACTTATTTTCTAAATAATAAAATCTTCAACAAGTGATGTATGGAGATGGAACAGGTATAGTTTAGTTTAATTACGGTTATAACGTATTTGTCATCTGCGTGTATGTATCCACTATTAATAGCCTACAAGTCTGCTGTTTCAGACCAGGTCCGAATGATGATCACATTTATTTTTTTTCATTTTTCCTACCGACCAAACTTTGGATAGCAGTCGCGCTGGCACGAACACCACAACATTGCCCGACATCAAATGGCAAACTCAATCATGCGCTAATCATTTGTGCTTCTGCTTCACTGACCATTTATCAGTTTGGACCAATGCCAGACAGTGCAGCGCGAGCCGATCTTAATCAAGCGAAACTGTTATTACACAGCGCTAAGAGATCCAGTAAAGAAAACATTTAAATTCACCACAGAAATAATAACATCGCTGCGAGATCTAGTGAGAAGCATTCACATTTCTCCGTTATTAACCGACCGTAGATCTCTTTTAGATCAAACAGCGCTGACGTGGAAACCAGGAGAAACATTTTCCCACGATTAAGTCCACAAATCAGCAACATTCACGATGGATTTAATGTAGTAGGCTAACACTAACTGTCACCATGGAAGTTTGGCAGGCATTACTAGTACATCACAAGTACATTACATATCTTTTTCTAGCACTTCAAAACTCTAATAGGCTATTATCATATATTTAAATGTTATTTTTAATGTAAAATAAATAAATAATAAAGTTTTTTAAAAAAGTAAAAAAAAAAACGTTTTTGGTGGCTGCCATTTCCACTCTCAAATATTTATTTTTTGATCGTTTTGCTTTTGAATTATTTCGACAACATGAATAAAATTGCTGCCCTCACATGTTAACCTTGAGCCTTGTGTTACTGGTCTCTTGTCTGCATTGTGTTTTTGGTTGCGTATGTGAAGAACAGGACAGCATTCGGCAGTTTCACTGATCTTTAATTCCTGATATACAGACAAATGTAATCAGCCTCTTAGTGAGAGTCGCCCTTGTTAACTCTATAAAACAAATGTGATGTACACTTGTCACATGTGCTCTCATTTCACATTTAGGCCCAGATGCAAAACTATAACTTAAATGGGATGAAATGACAAAAATAACCACACAGAAAGGTAAAATAATATTATATACATAAATTAGTGTGAAAATATAGACATAAAAGCAACAATTAAAATTGGGATTAAAAAAGATTATCAGGAGCCCAAAATAACCTCACCTCTCCACTGCATCACCAATGCAAAGAGGAAGAGGAGGGGACAGAACAGGAAATTGTATTGACTCATGACATCACATCAATTAAAGGGAAAGGTACTCACTTCACTTAGGCAGTCATATCAGGTGCATGTAAACTAACAATTTTGTGAGAATTCTAATAAACTATAACAGTACACTTTCTGTACCTGTTACACTTGCAAACTTAAAATAAAACTAAAATAAAATAAACCTTTGTTTATAACTACTACAATACATTTCATTTTTTTAAGGAGCTGTTTTTGTTTTATATGCTGCTAAGAAGACACCCCAGAAGATGGGTCAAGTATACTCCATCATTGTTCAAAGTCAAATAAGATAATACTTTATGATGTTAGTTTTAATAAATAAATAAAATAAAATAAAATCAAGGGAATTTATCTAGCATTTCTTTCTTTTTTCTGTATCGAAAACATACCGAACCGTGTCACCACTGTATCGCATTGAACCAAACCGTAAATTAAATTAAACCCATAAAATAACCTGGGGTTTAGTGCCTTACTTAAGACACAATACCTAATACTGTATCCCTAATAAGAAGAGAGTTAGTTCTCTTCTTTAGAGTTAGTTAGTTAGTTAGTTAGTTAGTTAGTTAGTTAGTTAGTTAGTTAGTTAGTTAGAAGAGAGTGTTGGAAAGTTTTCTTTCATCGAAGCAAAACCAGGAGACGTTGGGATAAGCAGAAGTGATTTATTGGGATCTTCGCTGTGTGTCGTCTGTAGTGTTCTTCCAAGTCTGACTAAGGGAACTTTAGATGGTATCTTAAGCCGCGTTTCCACCGCAGGAACTTTCCCCAGGAACTAGGAACTTTGGGCTGGTACTCGATGTGTTTACACCGCAGGAACCAGGGTCTAAATGAAGTTCCGGGTAAATATTTCCCCTTCCGATAGTCCCTGCTCATGAGGTAGTACTTTTTCAAAGTTCAGGAACTTTCAGGGGTGGGACTTGTGCGCTGCACAAGCTGATTGGTTGTGTTCACGCCGCATTTTGGTTGGATGATTCCACGCAGCATTTTATTTATTTTTAACCTCCCTTTGTAAAAAATCTATTGCGGTTCGTGTCGTGGCTTCATGCAGTAAGAGTTGTCTGTCAGCAAATATGGAATTTAATAAAAAAAAAACTGGTGGACTGGCGAGGAGTTTCAGGCTTTATTAAGAGTATTTGTGGAAGAGGAAACTTTCTGCGCGTTCGTCCCAGCCATCTCACGGTCAATGTCTGCAATAGCTGATAACATACACATTTTATATCTAACGTTAGCATTACGAGCTACTGAACACGCTTTATCAGTGCTCGTCTCTTTTCTGCCACAGCTTTTATTATTAAGTCATTATGTTTACACATTGTCATCTATTGCAAGGCACTCCAAACCATGTTACAAATTTACTATAACAGGATTGAAATAGCGCTTTGAGGTTAGAGTAACAAACAACTATTTACAAGACTGTCACTATTTATGATTGATAGACGGGGTTCAGGCTTTTTTTAAGCGTATTTGCGAAAGAGGAATTTTTTGCGCGTTCGTCCCAGGCATCTCACAATAACTGATAACATACGTTGTCTAATTTTATACGAATACGAGCTTTCTGAACACGCTTTAGTATCAGTGCTCGTCTATTTTGTTTTGTTAATTACCTCGTTAGTAAACCAATACATAACTGCAGCACAGTTTGAATCTCCTCCATACTTATTATAAATGTAGCGCAACCCTTTTATAGTCTATGGGCGCAACTGATTACTGTCCGTCGCAGACTGGTTTACCTTCCCGGTACTTTAGACCGCGGTGTAAACGCAGAAAGCAACCGGTCTGGGGCGAAAAAAGTTCCTGGGAAAAAAGTTCCTGGTACAAATTGTTCCGGGTAATTTCGGTGGAAACGCGGCTTTATAGGCAATTCAGTGGGCAGTCCTTAAAGGTACTGAACTTACACACAGCCTTAGGGATGAAGACAATAGAGGCAATTACCCCCAACTGAGATAATGGTACCCCCCAAATTGTATAAACAACACATGGTCACGAGAACTAAGACTTTGTAACATTCACACATAGTTAATCTCTTAGTAGGAAGATTAAAGACTAACAAAACGTACTCGGTTACTAACGTAACCTCGGTTCTCTCTAGAAGAGGGAACGAGTACTTGCGTAAGATATCTTACGCTAGGGGAAAACCTCTTTTCCTCGAGATATTGAAGCCAAAAATTATCCTTAATTTTGCAATAATGTAAAACGCATTGCAGCAGCATGCAGACATGGGCGAGACAGCTCGCGCGCCCATTGGCTGCTCTGCGGCAACTGCACCAGCCTATCGATAGAGGCTCCTCATGACGTCAGAACCAATGAGGGCGCTTCACGCCCATTACGTCATGTCCCGCCGAAATCAGGTGGGGCCAGGGCTATAAATACGGCCCAGAGAGGCTGGTTTGGTCAGTTTTTTCATCGCTGAAGCGAATCAGAACATGACGCATGCACGGCAAGATACGCAAGTACTCGTTCCCTCTTCTAGAGAGAACCGAGGTTACGTTAGTAACCGAGTACGTTCTCTTACGAGAGGTCTCTCGTACTTGCGTAAGATATCTTACGCTAGGGGAACACAATGTAAAACGCCGTGCGTGCTTGAGACATAACACTAAAGTCCCAAGGGCAGGTGCCCGGGGCTCATACAGTGCCTAATCACAAGGGACTCACAGAGAATCCGGGAAGAGGGGCTAGAATAGCATCATTCCTGTAATATGGAGCTCTGATAAGAGCATGTTATATCAAGTGTTCCACACAGCCAGGGCGAACTCGGCCTGGACTGGTAAATATGGGGGACTTACGCACTGCCCACAGGAGTATACAGACGATCCGTGATCAACGCTCTAGCAGTTTCAGCATCCCGAGCCGATAGCATCGGGCGGGGAATACTGAAAAATTAAACCGAGAGCAACCTAGCTTGCAAAGCGGGAACCTCGAGGTTATAAAACCTTATAAATGTAGACGGGGAGGCCCAGCCTGCCGCCATACAGATATCTTGCAAGGCAATCCCACTGGACCAAGCCCACGACGAGGCCATGCCTCTTGTGGAGTGCGCTTTGACACCTATCGGGCATTGCAGGCCCCTGGATGTGTAAGCTAGCGCTATAGCATCAACTATCCATCTGGATAGACTCTGTTTTGACGCAGCTAGTCCCTTAGAACGTCCGCTGAACAAAACAAAGAGCTGCTCTGTCTGTCTGAAAACAGATGAGCGAGACACATAGGCCCTTAACGCCCTGACCGGGCAAAGGAAGCCTGCGTCCCCTTCCTCTTCAGATACCGGCAGGGCCGACAGGGAGATCACCTGTGCCCTAAACGGTGTATTGAGGGATTTAGGAACATATCCGTGCTTTGGTTTGAGTATGACTCTCGAGTCATTCGGCCCAAACTCCATACACGTCGCGCTCACTGAGAGCGCTTGCAAATCCCCTATGCGCTTCACTGAAGCGAGAGCCAGAAGAAACACTGTTTTGAAAGACAAGAGTTTCAGGTCTATTGACTGTATTGGCTCGAATGGGGCACCTTTCATGGCTTCCAGAACCGTGGAAAGGTCCCAAACGGGAACTGAGGGTGGTCTGAGAGGGTTCAGCCTCTTAGCTCCTCTAAGGAAGCGAATGACCAGATCGTTCCTTCCTAATGACTGGCCAAGCGGTGGTTCAGCGAACGCTGCTATGGCCGCCACATAAACTTTGAGCGTGAATGGGGTTCTGCCCTTATCCAGAAGCTCTTGTAAAAAGGAGAGAACCTCTGGCACCCCACAGCGTGAGGGTGAAGTGCCACTCGCTGTACACCAGCTAGTGAACACAGACCATTTGAGGAATAGAGCCGCCTCATAGATGGAGCTCTAGCCCGCGTGATCGTGTTTAACACTCCCGCTGGGAGGTTAACGGGTACCCGTTGATGGCCCACGCATGTAGGGACCAAAGCTCCGGGCGAGGATGCCAGATCGAGCCGTTCGCCTGCGAGAGGAGATCCCTCCTCACCGGTATCGGCCACGGGGCGGTACTCGTCAGCTGCATCAGGACTGGAAACCAGACTTGGTTTGTCCAAAATGGGGCGACGAGTAGCACTGGGCATCCGCTCTCCCTGATTCGCTCTAACACCTGGGGTGGGAGCGTGACAGGGGGAAACGCATAGAGCGGGCAGTGGGCCCAGACGTGAGCCAGCGCATCCCTGCTCTTGGAGAAGAATTCCTGACAATGAGCGTTCTCTTGAGACGCAAATAGGTCTATTTCCGCTCTGCCAAATGTCCGCCATAGCATTTTGACTGTCTGTGGATGTAAAGACCATTCTCCTGTCGGCAGATTGTTTCTGGACAGTCTGTCTGGTCCCACATTCAGATGGCCGGGCACATGCGCTGCCCTGAGCGAGCGCAGACTGTGCTGAGCCCAGACCAGGAGGCGTTCCGTCAGCCTGTGAAGGATTCTGTATCTGATACCTCCTTGGTGATTTATATAAGCCACCACTGACATGTTGTCCGAACGGACCAAGACGTGGTGTCTTTTTTATCTGGGGACAAAAGCGCCTCAGCGCGTTGTCGACTGCCATCATTTCCAGGCAGTTTATATGCAGAAGCTTTTCCCGTTCCGACCGCTGCCCGAATAACGGTCTGCCCTCGAGCAGCGCTCCCCATCCCGAGGTTGAGGCGTCCGTAGACACCACCTTCACACTCGAGGAAGTCCCCAGGCTTACACCTGACTGGTACCAGTCGGTCACTGTCCAAGGTTTCAGAGCTGCGACGCATTTCTGATCGACCTTGAGGCGCGCGAGACCGGAGGTCCAAGCTCTGCGCGGCGCGCGCTTTCAACCAATACTGCAGCGGGCGCATGCGAAGCAGACCCAGCTGAAGCACTGAGGATGCTGAAGCCATGAGACCCAGCATCCTTTGAAACTTTTTGAGCGGGGCTAAAGCGCCGTGGCGAAAAATCTCTGTCATGCGCTGAATACTTAGTCTGCGCTGCGGCGACAGCTGTGCTGTCATAGACAGCGAGTCCAGATCTGTGCCCAGAAAAGATATTTTCTGACTGGGAGACAGTGAACTCTTTGCCCAATTGACTGTGAGACCTAAATTCTCGAGGTGATCGAGTAATATGGTCCTGTGTTCTATGAGCTCCGACTGTGATCGAGCTAGAACCAGCCAATCGTCCAAATAATTCAGCACTCGTATGCCTCGGAGCCTGAGGGGTGCGAGCGCTGCATCCATGCACATCGTGAATACGCGAGGTGCCAGGGATAGGTCGAATGGCAGGACTGTGTACTGATATGCCTGGCCCTCGAAGGCGAATCTCAAAAATCGCCTGTGACGTGACGCTATTTGTATTTGAAAATAAGCGTCTTTCAGATCTATCGACATGAACCAGTCCCCTTGGCAAATTTGCGAGAGGATTTTCTTGGTCGTGAGCCTTCTGAACCGTCGTTTCAGAAGTGCTTTGTTTAGTCGTCTTAGATCTAAAAATGGGTCTGAGACCCCCGTCTTTTTTTTTTTTTTTTTTGGGGTACCAGAAAATATCTGCTGTACATGCCCCCTTTGCTCTGAGCTTGTGATAGGGGTTCTATAGCCCCTTTGCTCAGTAACTTCGCTATTTCGGCCCGAAGTAGGTGTGCTACTTCCTTTTTCACTGTAGTATCGATTCGCGCCGCTTTGCGTTGCGGGCGTCGACCGAACTGTAGCGAATAACCTCTTTCTATAATGTCTAGCACCCACTTCGAAACCCCGGGTAGCCTTGCCCATGCGTTTGCACGAATGGCTAGGGGTTGAATGCGAAGCGCGCTCTGGTCGCTCAGCGACAGAGGGGCTTCAGTGTGCTGCAACATAAGCGTCGCGCTTATGACATTTGAGGCAGGGGGCGCGCTGATAACAGCGGGCAGATTGCCCGCGCTCGACTCCTCTGCGGTGGTCAACCGAGAGGGGGAGGGCTGGGCGAGTCCCGTAAGACCTGTCATGTCTATGTGTGAATGTGGGCGTGGGATAGCGGGCACATTTACAACACTGAGAGTATTGTCTGCCTGAGCAGAGCAAAAATGCATGTTGGTTTCGTTTTACAGAAACCTTGAGACATGCAGAATGTAGTGTTTGTGGGCACTGGGCAGTGGGCACATTTACCACATTTAATGCGCAATCGATTTCATGTGCGCGAGCCCTGTGCGACGGGCTGTGTTTCTGTGTAGGAATGAGCACTGGGCAGTGGACATTTTGTCTACACTCATAACACCATCGGCCGTGGCCGGAACACCAGAAAATACACTCTATGGGATTTATCTGGGTAGCCGTAAAGCGGCGTTTGTGTGCAGGCAAGTGGGCTGTGTCGCCGACTTGTTTACTGCAGAATACACTGGAACAGTCGCATTTTCTGGAACTGAACGAGCGAGAAGTTGCCATAGAAACAGAGAGCGTCAACATGCTGGCGTTCGTTTGCAGGCGTGCGTGCATTACAACAGGCTCGCTCACTGCAGTATGACATTTCCAGTCGCCTGAACTTCAGAGGGGAATGAGAAATAGAATTCGGCCCGGCCGCAGCGGGACATTAACACTCTTTTCTCCTTTCGCCAGTGACGCACGGGAACCATAGAAACGGTGTTTGGGTGCAGGCGAGCGGGTTGTACAACGCGCTCGTTGGCTGCAAAATGCACATCTGCAGTCGCCTTTCAGGGAACTGACAGAGCGAAGCATTGGAGGCATAATTAATCTGCCGTTAGACCGAGATTCGAACCCCGGTCTCTCGTGTGAAAAACCAAAAATTCCGCCACTGAGCCACAGCGGGGAACACAAAGGCTTTCAGATGCACGAGCATATAAGAGCGTCAACATGTTTTCTTCGGCGTTTGCTTGCCGGCGCTGCAATATTTATATTTCCAGTCGCCTGATCAGGGAACTGAGAAATGTGTGAGAATATTGAGGTCAGTCCAGCTCGGACTAAAACACTATTTTCTCCTTTCGCTGGTGATTGACGCGTGAATGGGGCGCAGAGGCAGGGTAGCTTTCTTGTACGTAAAGAAAATCTAACCCCGACCGTCCGCTTCCCGCCTCCCCTGTGAACGGCGCATTTTGCGCGGCTCGAACAGAGGGAGAGAGAAAGCTAGCCCCGTGACCGTCCGCTCCTGACATCCCCTGTGAACGGCGCGGTTTGCGCGGCTCGAACAGAGGGAGAGCAGGTATCATCCTCCAAGCAGGCAAGGCAAGCGGGCGCACCGGCGAGCTTTGCGGGTTGGGGGGGGAAAGGGGCTTCTTGAAAAAGACGCCCGGCTCTTTTAGTGCAATGAGAGTGTGTGTCGCGGCGGCGAACACACACACATACACAAAACACAGTGGCAGAGAAAAGGATATGTACGCCGGAAAGCGTCAGCAGGAACGGCGACTGAAGGCGGCGAGTTGTCGACCGGCAGCTTCAGATGCAGATTAATCCCGCTGGGTGCTTGACTCAGACGGCGCGGCTTCCTCTCAGGATCCAGCGATGCGTGAGCCCGCTGAAGAGATAAAAAACTGACCAAACCAGCCTCTCTGGGCCGTATTTATAGCCCTGGCCCCACCTGATTTCGGCGGGACATGACGTAATGGGCGCGAAGCGCCCTCATTGGTTCTGACGTCATGAGGAGCCTCTATCGATAGGCTGGTGCAGTTGCCGCAGAGCAGCCAATGGGCGCGCGAGCTGTCTCGCCCATGTCTGCATGCTGCTGCAATGCGTTTTACATTATTGCAAAATTAAGGATAATTTTTGGCTTCAATATCTCGAGGAAAAGAGGTTTTCCCCTAGCGTAAGATATCTTACGCAAGTACGAGAGACCTCTCGTAAGAGAACCCCATTCAAAGGAAACTGTTAAATCTAATCAGTAAATGGATGCCCTCATGTTCACCTTGAATGCCCAATACAGTATAGTTCACCTTAGTTTTTTATGTGATGTTATGTAAGGAAGTAGGATCAGCAGATCTTAAACATATTCTTAAATTTGTAATCCCACAAGAGTTAGTTCCTGAAGGAACAGCAGCACTAATCCATTTATAGAAAACATGCAAAACTAAGAGAACGAAGGAAAAGAGAACAAAACTAAATGTAGACCTTCTCAAAATAAGTATAGAGAAAGTGAAAGTCAGGACCATAAAACCTCTAACCTCTGTCTGGATTCATGTGGTAAGTGTCACAATTGCTTATTTCTTGCCAGGTGTCTAAATGTTTTGCACTTTTGTCTTTAGATAGAATATTATTACTTCATAAATAAACGACACTGCTAATTCATACTAGCGAATATATATTTAAAATATATTCCAATAGCACTTCATCGAGTTTTCTTTCGGATGATGAGGTTCGTTATTTCAAACAAACTGCAACTTGACACACAATGAACAAAAGAATGTCACAGTATGAATCACAGACTGTAAAAAGCATGAACTATGCTAATTAGTAGTGTTACATTCTTTATTCGTTTATCTAGGCGTAAGTATGAATATGATCCTGTATTATGAAGTAAGTTACCGTGCAGTGCAGCCTTTCAAATTTGCCAGGACAGTGACAAGCGCCTCTCACTGATCTCCTTGTCCGTTTCAGCTGGTTTCAGTCACATGTTACTGTCATCGCCAGTGGCCCATACATATCGACTGACACTAAAAATCAGTGGTAAAATGTGAGGAAATGCTAGATTTTTTTTTTAATGTAGTTAATAAGTTAATTGAAGTTCGGGAGCAGGACCACGCCTCAACTAATCAGCTCTCTCTCCCCGTCTGTATATATATATATACACCGAACCCACCTTCACCACACCGTTCTTCTCAGTTTGTTCGAACCCCACCCACCCTTACCCTTCCACCTCTATCTCTCGACCCCACCCACCCTTCCCCTTCCAACTCATTCATCCATCCATCCATCCATCCATCCATCCTCAACCTCTAACTCGACCCCACCCACCCCTCCCCTTCCAACTCATCCATCCATCCCACTTCCCCCCGACCCCAATCCTCTCTCCTTCAATCTCTAACATCTCAATTTTACTTCCAGGCTGCATCCAGGGGGGTCTTCAAGTAACTCAGCTTACTGACTACCGAGACGAAGCCCCCACTCTGAGTCTCCCGGGTCAGACTCCCTGATCAGCCAGACGGAGATCCGTCGTTAACATCTTTCCCCTTTTCCTTCGACCCTCATTCATTCACAAAGCTAATAGCTAATTCCGTGCAGTTGTGGCGTGGTCCTCGCTAGTGAATTGCTGATAAAGTTAAAGTCTAATGAAATAAACTGACACCTTTGTCCTTTCAAAAGTAACTGAATGCCCTGCTACATATATTAGCCTACAGTAATCATAATTCTATTTAAAATATATAAATGTACATGCATATGTATAATTATGTCATTATAAAATATTATTTGTTTATATACACACTATAAATGCATATATTTGAAAAATTAAAAAACTTACTTAAAAAAAAAACTTTCCGTACATAGCCTTGATCTACGCGCCCCTTAAACCCACATAATAAAGATGGACAGTGACATAGAAATTTGCACAAATTAAGCATATGTTCCATACAATTGAGGTATTATCGAAATATCTACATTTTAATAACGAGTGATTATTTAACAAAAGGCAAGTAAAACGGTCAGGGTTACATTTTAGACACACACACACATACACCACACACACACCTCTGAAGCGATAGAAAAGTCCTCGGGACCGCATCACTCGCAAGACGAAACCTGCATTGCTGTACAAGGCCGAAGTCCACCATTCTCCAGTTGAATGGTTGCTACACACACATAGTTTAGATGTGTCCGTGGTTGATGGCCAACCAACCGCCCGCAGTCAGAGACTAGCCCTGGCAGCATCGCGGGGAAAGATGCACGGGAACCTTTGCACCACGAAAACAAACGCGCGTCCAATCATTGCTCTCTCATCTACTACGCGATATCACAGTTTGACATGTCTGTTATTGGAAAGTTCCACGTGGTGTCATGAATAATTAAGAGCAAGTGTCTTCTCATTGGATAAGAAAACTCAGTCATGAATAATTATGAGACACCGATGAGTCATCAAAGTACTATAGTGCTCTGCCACTTCACAGCCTGTGACGTGGACACAATGAAGATTTTAAACCCGGAAGATTAAAATAGACAAAAATTTAACCATTTCCCCCCTACTATTAAATCTAACAGATGCTAACATTGTCTTCAATGGTGTTCAACACACATACCTCTGTTAAAATCTCGGAAAATTTGGTTTAGGGTTTCATGACCCTTTAATGAAAGCAGGGAACAGGAAGAACTGATGCATTTATGTGATGATATTTGAAGTGAGGAAAACAAAGGAGAAATTTACTTGTGGACAATGGACAATGGTGTTTTGGATTGGGTCATTAAACCAAAACTGTGTGCTTCAGCACCAAGAGAGAGGGAATCTCCTAAAAGAGCTTACATGGGTGTGAGTTGCGTCTTTCTAAAGATGACATTCCACCCGTGTGTTTCTGGATGCAGTCGTTTCCAGTCCTTACTGACGGCCACGATGACTGTCTCATGGTGATGTCTGGGCGTAAGCATGCTGAGACTGTGTTCGTGGGTGGTTTGTTTTCGCAAGGGAACATGACCACGTCGGCACGCCGGTCGACTCTTCTTTCTCCAGAAAGCTTGAGTCCCCTCTGTTGTTGGTCAGCCGTCGCTTGTGTGTAAAAGCTCAGCCGCAGGTCTGCTCTACACTCTGGGAGACAGTGAAGATAAGTGAGATCTTTCGCAGGGCAAAATCCGGATGGGTCTCTCTCTCCTCAGCGTGTTGTGTGCCATTGAGCGGTCACAGCAACCCAGCGCTCGCTAGGCGCTCTAGGTGCGCAGTCCCTTTGCCTATTCTCCGTTGTAGCGCCCTCCCTGGTGGCCAACAGGAGAGGTCTACTTCAGTAAATTAGCTTGGGTGACCCGAGCAGTGTGGGCTTCTCTTTCGGGCGAACTAACCCCCTAGGGCCCTTCTCCCTCCAGCATATCACAAGCTGTGCAGCTTCTGGATGGGATTGCTGGTCCTAATAAAAAATTAAATAAATGGGGGAACCTAGTGTTTCATTCAGGGCTCCAGCTGAGGGTAGATGTTGATTGCTGTATTGGAGAAAGTGGCTGTTTCGCTCTGGAAATGAGAATGATGCTGAGCTCCCACTGTAATAGTGTGTGTGCTTCTGCTGAATCAGATTCAGAGCTGACAACCATGCTTTCCCGGGTCTTTCTTGGATGTGCATAGAAAACTTGGCAGTATGGAACTATATTGGTGCCAAAATATGGAATGCCAAAAGTGCCAAATTCTGCATAAAAAATGTTCACCTCTCTGACTACCCTTGACGGTGGGGTGGCTGTGCCTCTGGCAGGCCACCTCTGCCCTGCATGTGAGGCCAAGGTACTCTTATTGCACGAGGGTAGTTCTGAGCCAGGGTTGAGCTGCGCATGTTGACTGACCTTGATCAAAGTCATGGCGCAGACCCTCCGCCAGACGATGTCCATCTCTGTGGTCCAGAAGGCTGGCCTTGCAAGGGTGCGAGAGTTCGTCAAAGTATGCTTTCTTGACACTCTCATCTCACAAAGTGGCCTCTTCGGCAACACTGTCGAGGACTGGCCCAGCAGTTATCCGCAGTCAGTATCATAGGTACCCCGATGTATCATCAGAGTCCCTTATGGGCCGCCCCTCAGTCTGCTCATTGCCAAGGGTGTCGTTCCCTGCTAAAAAAACAACTGTGTCCGCTTCAGGAAGACGACGCCACCCATGTACCCTGCCCTTACTGTGGGTACGTCTACAGTCCCTTTGGTCCCGCTTGTACGGTCTCTGAGAGCCTGGCTAGCAGTCCCCAGCCCATCTCACTGGCTCATTCGGACCATCAGGCTCGGCAATGCGATTCAGTTCGCCCGGCGTCCCCCCAAGTTCAGAGATGTCCAGTTCACTTCAGTAAAAACTGTTGATGCTCATATCTTCCGAGCGAAAATCGCAGTCCTACTGGCGAAGGACGCGATAGAGCCGGTCCCTCCATCCGATATGAGAACTGGGTTTTACAGACCCTACTTCACTGAACCCAAGAAAAGCGGTGGGTAAAGGCCGATCTTAGACTTGCGAGATTTAAATCGTAGCCTTCACAAGCTACCATTCAATGCTGACGCAGAAACGCATTTTTGAATGCGTCCATCCCAGAGATTGGTTTGCAGCGATTGACCTGAAGGACGCGTACTAGCATGTCTTGACTGTTACTTGACACAGGCCATTTCTGTGCTTTGTGTTCGAGGGTCGAGCTTATCAGTACAAAGTCCTACCCATCGGGCTGTCCCTGTTTCCCTGCGTCTTCACGAATGTTGCGGACGCGGCCCTTGGAGGAACACGACATTCACATTCTCAACTATTTCGACGACTGTCTCGGGACCAGTTGTGTGAACACAGGGACCACTGGCTGAGGGTAATTATAAACTCATACAACTAATTGTAAATTGTAGCCTCAGGTTATTTTCTGTAGTTTTCTTAAGTTCTGCAAGTTGCTGGAAATACAAGCCTCTGTTAAATGACATCATTATGCCACATTTAATTTGCTCATGAGTAAGGTTAGGATCTTACAGTGAGAACAGCTGTTATTTGTTGTATTGACTGCACAACGATAAGGTAAGATACAACAAACCTTACTCACAGTCTAGGGGGAGGGTCACACAAATTTTGTATTGTATTTTGTATTCCTGAAAGCAGCTAAATTTCCAAGTTTGGTATGCCATTTCTGGGGATTTTTCAAAAATAAACTAACTCTTGAGCAAATGACATCATGTAAGAACAGCTGGTGTCTGTGAGTGCAGCCTCAGCGTATCTATTTCAGTTTGGGTTTTACAATAGTTTACAATTAGTTGGGAACATTTAATATTCATTTAACACAAGAACCTGGTGCTCAGTCACCTCAGCCAGTTGGGGCTTCAGGTTAAATGAAAGCTTTAGCGTTAAGTTCTGCCAGGAAGACTCAATCAGCGCGTCATGTATTACCTCACTTCTAACCAATCATGTGCTAACACTCGCAGTATAAAAGATTGGTACTTACATTTGTCTGAGTTCGCAGATGCTGACGCTGCCAATTACCTCCATCCTCCCCAACCACCACCAAGATGGTACTTTCCCCTTCATCCTCCCCACCACCACCAGGATGGTCCCTTCCTTTACCTCCAGGGGATCGGCTGCGCCCCTGCCTTCGTCTTCAGGCAGGATATGCAGCTTCCGCTACCCTCGCATTGCGCGCTAAGGACGGGGCCTACGCCAAAGAACTTTTTATGCTTGTTGGGCTGTTAATAAACATGCGCTTGTTATATCAATTTATCTCCCGAGTCTTTCTGGTAGAACTGGGAAAAGAGCAAACTTGCCCCCCATGTATTGCTTCATATAAGACCGCTTCAGCACTGGCTTCACGGTCGAGTCCCGAGATGGGTGACCATGGGTCCCACCAGGTGACAATCACACCGGCGTGCCACCAAACCTACTCCTGCCCGGAGTAACGAAGGGTCTGACCACAGGCCGAAGGTTTGGCGGCAATAACCTGAGGCCTTGCTCAAGAATCATGGAAACATATGCACCAAACAAGCCACTTGGACATTGCTTGTGGTATCCCCCAGGGGTCAGTACTGGGTCCAAAATTATTTCTGTTATACATAAACGATATATGCAAAGTTTCAAAGATAGCACAATTAGTTCTATTCACTTCTACATTTTCAACCCCTTGGTCTCCCCTGACCCTAAAAAAATATTTAGATAGCACATTTTAAAAATAACTATCTCACAAAACATTTGTTTACACTAGTAAAAATACAAAATTTAAAATTTCTGCTCTGTGCCTGCATTTTGGATTATTGCCTGGGTTGACGTTCACTGCTGTTTCCTTCAGCGGTCTCCGTCTACTAGGATCGGATTACAGCCCACTGCAGTCCCCTGCGCTGCCAAGGACCTAACTGCTGACCAGAGACTCTACACCAACTTTTCCTGTCTTGCTTCCTTGTTGTTCTAAATAAACCTTCACTTTAATTCGCAATTGGATCCTGTGTTTTGTGACCTGACAGTGATTCTGACATCAAGATGCAATATAAATGCTATAGATCTCGAGCAATGATTGTAGGTTTGGTAGTAATAATTGGTTTACTTTAGTGCAGAATAGCGCTTTGTTTATTGAATTTAAATACCTTTCTAGAGCAACCATCGATGCCCCCGAAGATCACAATGTTGTAGCTGTTTTAGAGAAAAGTCAAAAACAATGAAAAAAAAAAGGCTCAGCTAATAACATTTCTTTGACTAATTTAGGGTGAGTATATAGATTCCAAATGAGCTTATGATTAGTATCACTGTGCATCAGTGCTATTGGGCTTGGCACAGAGTATGTTCGCCGAACTACACATCCCAACTGTGTCAGCCGGGAGATGATGCCTGCACAGTCAACTCTGTGCATGGAGGCCCGGATTCTTTACCACTGCACTCTATGGCCCTCAGCCTGCAGCAAACCCTTCACCATCCTAAATCCAGCATATGGATGTCTGAATTTTACTGCTGTGACTAATGTGTCCAGCTCCTCATCCAGAACCCTACTGTGTGTATCTTTCACTGACAGTCCTGTTTCTGACATTATCCGGCGTATGGTTCATGTGCTCACTCCCAGCAATTTTGCAACACACAGCACTGGTAGAGACATGGCTATTAGTTCCTCAATACGGTCCTCTGACAAAACTATTCTTGGTCGCCCAAGCTTGCCAGATTCAAAGTCTAGAGTGTTGTGCGTACACACGTGATTGTTGTTGATCTCACCAATCACCTGTACATCCTCTCTAAGTTCATCCATTACAGCATGTGGAAAAGAATCCTCCTGGCTTGACAGTGCACTTAAAAAAACTAGCACCTGGGAACAGGCAAACTCCAAAAAATCTAAATCAACTGGTGGTCGATTAAGCAGATGGGACAGTCGTGCATGGAGTCTATCCAATACAGTATTCATCAACAGTTCCTTAAGAAACAGCATTATAACAATTAGCAACATGCACATTACATTTTAATTATATATTTGATATAAAACGTTGTAATTATATAGTTTAGCATCAGCTCAAAGGTCTAAGCAGATTATATGATATACATCATTTCAATGAAAATGCCAAACCAATCGAATCTGTTTTTCTTACTTAACACTAGCTTGAGTATGTGATATGAATTCAGTATGAACACACGCGAGTCGGCTTAATGGTACACAACTTATGAAGGATTTAAATATAGGCCTATTTTATATTTATTATTTGTGTGCACGTTAAAAGTACCATTCCGACAACGCTGAGCCAAATCAGAATGTCAGGAAGGATTGACTTCTCTTCATGGCGCCTGGCGTGTTTATTGAACCAATCAGATAAGATTAAATCGCGAGAAGCTCATTTGATTGGCTGTGATGAAGGTGGACCCGCCCTCCTCTTCGCACTTGCAAAACTCAATGAGTGAGAGAATCGTGCCAAAACTGTAAGCGCAGGAAGACGGAACTGTGCAAATCGGGTTATTTCGGGAGCATTTACCCTACGCACACAACAAGTCATTTAGACATTTGCAACAGTTTATTTTTTACTCATACAGATTGGTTTTACACTTTCAATCCATTTTGCAGTTCTTTAAACTGTTGTTTTCGGTTGCAAATCACTGTTCACAGGCTTGCAATGATTTTGGATGTATTTCGGCGAAATAAACGTGCCAAAAGTGTAAGCGCGGAAAAATGGAAGTCAGAAGAATACAGATCATATTTCTTTTGCGTAAGCGTGAAGCTGCAGTTTCACAATACATGAATTACTCTTACGAAAACCAGTAAAATGTTGCCGATTCTTTTTTTCTTACGCTTGAAACGTGATTTACACCTTAACAAATCTTCTCTTGCGCATGCAAATTTAATTTACGCTTGCAATCTTGTGCACAATTTCACAAATCTTACCCTGCGCATGCAATTCTTTATGGCATCATATTACCTTCCACTCGCGCTCAACAGGACAACGCAACCGAGCCTGGATTTGCCTGGATCATACCCTGAGACGCTGAGGTTTTCCCTCACCACCACCACCAAGACATCCACCATCATCTTCAGCATCCTCCTACAACTCAGCACAACCCACAATCCCTGCTCTAGAAAAATGGACAGTGTTGGGGTTAAGACAAGCTCTAATCAGCGCTGATGTTCATTTTTACAGGAGGATGAACAAAGCAGAGATATACAACCTGTATGTTTCACTTAAGTCAACATTTCCATCTCCAAAAACCAATCCACCTTCCAAAGGCGCTAACAAATTGAGTAAGAATCGCATGTACCCGAACCCACGCTCTCACTGTTTTTCTCACTGATATTCCCATAAACCACCATTGAAACCACTCCTCGACGCCTCTCTTCTTCAAGCCGTTTCCCCCAGAAACTTCCAATCCTACCTAACCGCTTGGAAATGTTATAAGGATTTCTCCATATTAATATTATATTCCATATCATGAACATTTAAAAAATGACAGAGATGATAACGGTGTCGTTTTCAAAAACTCGTTTTCAGAAACCTATTTCAAAGTTTCAAAGCAAACGCAGTTATTGTGTAAATGAACGGCCATAACTCATTAAAAGTTTTCAGTTTTAAGTTGAAAACACTGTTGTGTAAGCGGCCCATAAATTAATAACTAGTGATTCTCACAGCGGAAATAAATAAATTAAAAACGCTGGACAATGACTTAAATAAATAAATGTAAAAAGCTGGACAATTACATTATTATAGATCTGCTGTACAGCCAAAAGCATTTTTTCCTGGAAAACTTGGCTTACAGTGAAAGAGAAAATAAACAGTTTCCAGATAACCACCATTACACACAGATGGTTCTATATATTGTGGTTGTTTATTTATTTCACTAGTGTAGTTTTTATAGACGATGCGACTTTAATAAAACGGACTAAATCTCACTAAATGTTGTGCATGAATTCATTTAGTCAATTGATTCGTTTTTTTATTTAAACTTTTTAATTAAAAAAAGATAAACAAAAAAGATCTTTAAAAAAAAATCAGTTGGAAATAATACAGATTAATGATTTTGAAACTGTACAGTCAGTGTGTGGTTTTAATTCAGCAGGTGAAATAAAGATTGATAACTTTTGAATTGTAGATGTTTTTCTCATGGTGATTTTTCTCAGTGTGTTTGACAGATCTGAACACACACACACACAGACTGGTGACCTTATCAAGCAGTGTCTCTGATCACAGTGTTTGACATCATCCTTCAGTCCAGCGTGAGTCTCCATTTCATTTAGCAGTTTATGAGCCATGGTTTGCTCTGCCAGTTTTTATTATCTTTGCATCATGGATTAATTAAATTGAAAATTAGTTTAAATTCTTTAATTTATTATGGATTTTACGAGGTGGATAATGTGTTGACCAATAGTACGAATTGGTCGTGAGATAGCGTTGTCATTGACACAAGTGTACAAGGAGTGAAAATATTTTATGCATAGATCCTTGCAGGAACGCAGAACAAAGAATGTGACATTCAACTTCAATAAATACACACACAAAATCATTACATGTAGTATCTTCACTATAAATCAGACTACTACATACATTGAGTATGTAGGATCATGGTGGTCTTCAGGTCATGTTATTCACACACTTGTAATACAAACACGACACCAGTGGTTACTCCAGGATACTACAATACTTCTATCACAGCACTATATATATTGTTAGTTATGAATGATCGTTAGAGTAATCTTTGAAAATGCTTAATGTCTGATACAGGTGAAGTGAATCGAGCAGAAGAGATGCATCAGGAGTAAGTGTTTCTTGTTCAAAGCTTTGACTTTATCTTTATTAACTTTATAATCAACTGATTATTATCCATATGAGTACATCATTTACAACAAGGTTTCATTAGTTAACATTAACTATTATTACAGCATTTTATTAATCTTAGTTAATTTCAACATTTTTAAAATGAATAGTTACTTGTGAAGTGGACGAGGGAAGTTTATATGGACAGTGTAACTTATACTGTATTCAGCAGCTCCTTAAACCACAACAGAACATGATTGTGTTCACAATTCATTTACACACACACAACTCTATATATGACTTAACTTATGAGATGATAATATAATACTTGTAGATACTTTAAGCCGACTGTTTTTACATAGATCGTTCTATTATTATCATAATTTTTGCTCAAAAATATTTTATTCAACACCCAAAGCATGCAAATAGAACTATAGATCGGTGCATAAAACAAATTATTGTAGTTCAGTGAGTTGAACTAGCGCAGGTTATGCCAGTAAAGGACACTGGTGTAACGTTAGCAATGATGTACATCTGAGACGGAGAGAAGTTATCAAGAGAAGTACATAAAAACTAGAACACAGCCTCTATTAGCCAATGAATTAACTAATGTTAACAAAGGAGCCTTTATTGTCAAGTTTTGAAACTAAAAGTGCCAAAGAATATTTTAACAAATAACTTAAAAATCTGTTTTGAAATGATTGAACTGATCTGTCTGGTATTATTTTCAATAATACAGTAAAAGCAGACCACTCTAAACCGAAATATTTAAAAATGTGTGCATTTAATGATGTATAAAATCATGCAGAAAATGTGCAGTCTTTGAAAGCAGTGAATTCTGAATTATAGAAGTTTACATATTCTGGGATTTTCTACTGTACATCTGCTGCTTTCAGGGCTAAAAACTCTCACATTATAGCAGAGGTTTTCTTTTATCAGAAAATAGTGAGGAAACTGAGGTCAAATGAACTTCTCTTTTCAAGGGAGCTCGAGCTGCGTCATGAAGCACGTGTAGAATCAGTCCAATGGTGTCGAGACGTCATAGGGGGATGACATCACAGACCAGGAAACTATAAATCATACCCAGAAACAGACCGCGCTAGCTTCTGTGTCTTCAGCAAGCGCTCTCTGTGACACTGTCTCTGTCTATCTCTGTTGTTTTGTCATTGCACAATCACTATATATATATCATGACGAACAAGCAGCAGTTTAAACAGTGTGCTGTCCCTTGCCCTCGTTTCCTTACGGGTGGGAACACACAAACTGTGTGTAGCTTGTTAGGGAATGGAGCATGCCCAAGCACACACTGCGGTTTCTTCTCCCTGAGGCGAGGTACCAGTGCTACAATTATACAGTTCTGAGGATCTGGATGTTGTAAGCATTGATGCAGGGGATTTTGAGGATTTGCCACCTCATACCCCTGCTTATGAGGGTTGTGACTTGTGCTGTCGTTAAACTAAATATCGAGTGGCCAGCCGAGAAACAGGAAGTTCAAAAGAAAAGTTTACTAGATGAAATATTTATACCATCTAGATCACAGCCTCCTCGTCGGGGACTGCTGTTTTTTCCCGACCTCCACACTGAGGTATCAAGGTCATGGAGAAAGCCATATAGTGTGTTTAACACTCAAACGTCTAACTACAGCAATATTATGGGATTAAAACAACATGGTTGTGTGATGATGCCTTGGGCTAAAAAGACACTTGCAAGCTATCTCTCTCCTGAGTCAGCATCGTCACTAAAAGCCACGAATTCGAGAATTGCGTCACGCAACAGATTTGTCTCTTCAGGCCACCAAGGAGACGGCCAAATCAGTAGGCTGTTCTATGGCAGCCCTGATGGCCACGGAGCGGCATCTTTGGCTAAATCTGTCTGATATGAAAGATAGGGATAGATCTGTTCTTTTGGACGCTCCGCTCTCGCCTTCTGGCCTCTTCAGCGACTCAGTTAAAACGGTCGTCGAGAGGTTTCAGGAGGCGAAGAAACAATCAGCGGCGTTCCAGAAGTTTCTTCCAGGCCAATCTAATGTTCCCGAGACTGTTCCCGCCCAGCAGTCTCGGGAACATTAGATCTACGAGCTCCTCACAGCACAGAGTGAAAAGCAAAGCGTCGCCACTCTGGCTCCTCCACATTAATGGGGGTCTGGGTGGCGGTCGCAGTCAAAGCCATCTAAAGATCAAGAACTCAGTCATTATCTCCAAGAAGGCTTCGACTAAGAAGAAGTCCTGACGCAGAGGCCGTCAGACATCTGAGGGCAGTCCCCTCTGGGGAGAAACGGTTTCCACCTCATCAAAAAACGGTGCCCATTTCTCCCTGACGCCCTCTGGGGGGTGACTCTCTGAGGAGGGTTGCAGCGCTGCCAGTTCGACGGTTTTCCCTGCCGGTTCGCTGCTTGAGGGCACAGAGGTATCAGCGTCCCCAAACGATCCTCCGAGGAGGGCCGTAAAGCAGTCAGTGCGGTTGTTCCCTGCCGGTTCGCCGCTTCAGGGCGTCGAGGTGGCTGCATTTCCCAACGATCCTCTGAGAAGGGTTGTAGAACAGTCAGTTCGGTTGTTCGCCGTTACAGGGCACCGAAGTGGCTGTTTGACCAAAACCAGAGGCCAGTCTCGAGAGACTGGTTTCCTTAGTAGATTTTCTGGCAGTGTGGAAGCTACTACCAAATATATCTCGCTGGGTCCTGCTCATAATAGACAAGGGTTACAGAATTCAGTTCGGTTCTCGTCTGCCCAGATTTCTAGGGGTCCTCCCTATGGTGGTGGACCCCAAGCAGACTCTGGTTATGGAGCAAGAAGTACAGACTCTTCCACGAAAGGAGGCTACAGAAAGGGTTCCTCCTCCCAGCAGGGAGTCAGGGTTTTACAACCATTACTTTATTGTTCCAAAAAAGGATGGGGGGTTGCGTCCTATTCTAGACCTGCGCCAACTAAACCACAGGGTTCATATCTCATGTTCAAGATGCTTACACTCAAACAGATCGTGTCACAGATTCAGTCCAAGGACTGGTTTGTCATCAAAGACTTGAAGGACGCGTACTTCCATGTAGCCATCCATCCTCATCACAGGAAGTTCCTGAGGTTCGCTTTCGGGGGCGAAGCATACCAATATTTTCCTGGTTCTTCCCTTCGGGCTAGGTTTATCAACCCGCACTATCACGAAATGCGTGGATGCAGCTCTGGCTCCACTGAGACTCCAGGGCATTCGTTGAATTACATCAATGATTGGTTGATTTTAGCTCAATCCGAGCAGATGGCGGTTCGGCATCGAGATGTCATTCTGTCGCATATAAGTAAGTTGGAGTTAAGGCTGAACGTCAAGTAGAGTGTGCTCCTTCCATCTCAGAGGACCACTTTTCCAGCCGTGGTTTGGGATTCGACGGCGATGCAGGCACAACTTTCCCCTGCTCGTATAGCATCGATTCACTCAGCCGTGAATGTTGTAAAACTAGGCCAGTTACTCACTGTGAAACAGTTTCAGAGACTGTTGGGTCTCATGGCAGCTGCGTCCAAAGTAATATATTTTCGGTTTGTGTACCTGAGACCCCAGCAGTGGTGGCTCAGAACCAAGGGGTTTTCTCCGAGCGGAAATCTGTTTCACATGATCAAGGTCACGCCCCAATGCCTACGTGCCTTAGTCATGTGAAAGAAGACTTGGTTCCTCGCCCAATGCCCAGTGCTGGGGGCTTCTTGTCATTGCGTAACGCTAACGACAGATGCTTCCCTCCCAGGTTGGGGGGGTGATCATGAGTGGTCGCTTAGCGAAAGGTCCGTGGCAGGACAATCAATTTTCTTGGCACATAAATCGTCTAGAAATGATGGCGGTGTTTCGAGCTCTCAAGCACTTCCTCCCAGACCTGAGGGGCAATCATGTGCTTGTCTGCATGGACAACACATCAGTGGGGTCTGAGGTCACGTCACCTATGCAGACTGGCTCATAAGATTCTCCTATGGGCCCAGGGAAATTACTGTCTCTCAGGGCAGTATATATTCCAGGGCATCAAAACCAGGGAGTGGATAACCTGTCGAGACAGGGGCTGAGGCCAAGGGAATGGAGACTTCACCCTGAGGCGGTGAAGCTCCTATGGGAGAAATTCGGTCAAGCACAAGTCGACCTATTTTTATCTTCAGAGACAACTCACTGTCCCATGTGGTTCTCCCTCACAGGGAAGCTGGATGCGATGTGGCCGAGGCTATACCTGTATGCCTTTCCTCCGATATCTTTGCTCCTGGGAGTTCTGGAGAGGGTTCCGTCTGTTATTAGTAGCCCCGTACTGAAGAGGTTTTAGAAAAGTTCCTCACACTAAAAACTTTATTTCGCTTTGTTATTTCTTCTATCAAGAGAATTGGAGACTTGCAAGCCTTGTCGTTTGCACCTGGTATGGTGAAAGCCATATGTTCTCAAGGTCCCTACTAATGTTGCGGGCCCCATTATGCTGCAGGCCTTCTGCCCTCCACCGTTCTTATCATCAGATCAAGAAAAACGTAATCTGCTATGCCCTGTTCTGGCTTTGAAATCCCATGTCCACAGAGCTGCCCTGTGGCGAAAGTCGGATCAATTATTTGTCAGTTTCGGGTCACCTAGGAAAGGGTACCCTGCATCTAAGCATAGGATGAGCAAGTGGGTGTGAGTTGGTGTGAGAAAAAGATGCGTCTTCAGCCGTTTCTTAAAAATAGCTACGGACTCAGACGCTCTGGTTGAGTTAGGCAGATCATTCCACCAGCAGGGAACAGTCAAGGTAAAGGTCAGAGAAAGACATTTTGTGCCTCTTTGAGAAGGCACCACAAGATGACATTCACTTGCAGAGCGCAAGTTTCTGGATGGCACATAAGTCTGAAGTAATGAGTTTAGGTACAGGGGAGCAGTACCAGTGGTTGTTCTGTAGGCAAACGTCAGTGACTTGAATTTGATGCGAGCGGCAACTGGCAACCAGTGCAATTTTGTGAGGAGAGGAGTGACGTGTGCTCTCTTCGGCTCGTTAAAGACCACTCTAGCTGCAGCATTTTGGATCAGTTACAGAGGTTTGACAGTGCAAGCTGGAAGACCAGCCAGTAGAGCATTACAATAGTCCAGTCTGGATAGAACAAGTGCTTGGACAAGGAGTGTCCAGAGCATGCTCTCATAGGAAGGACCTGATCCCCCTAATGTTGTATAAGGCAAATCTGCAGGACCGAGAAGTTCTAGCAATGTGGTCTGTGAAGTTCAATTGATCAATCACAACTCCAATGTTCCTGGCTGACCTTGATGGAGTTATGGATGACAGACCTAGCTGAATGGAGAAGATTTGGTGTAGTGTTGGGTTGGCCAGGACCACAAGCAGCTCTGTCTTCGCAAGGTTTAGTTGAAGGTGGTTGCCCTTCATCCAGCCAGAAATGTCTGTCAGGCAGCCTGAAATGCGAGCAGCTACCGTCGGATCATCAGGCTAGAATGAGAGGTAGAGTTGTGTGTCATCAGCGTAGCACTGAAAGGAAAATACATGTTTCTGAGTCACAGATCCTAATGATGTAATGTAGATGGAAAAGAGAAGTGGTCCAAGCACTGAGCCCTGAGGCACCCCAGTAGCTAGATGTTAGGTCATAGACACCTCACCCCTCCACGACACCCTAAAGGACCTATCTGAGAGGTAAGACTTGAACCATTGGAGTGCCGTTCCCGAGATGCCCTTTGTCTTTAGGATTGACAGGAGGATCTGGTGGTTAACTGTGGCAAAGGCAGCAGACAGATCCAGCAGGATGAGAACTGAGGATGTGGAAGCTGCTCTTGCCAACCTCAGTGCTTCAATAACCGAGAGCAGGGTCGTCTCAGTTGAGTGTCCGCTTTTTAAACCAGACTGGTTGTTGTCCAGGAGGTTGTTCAGTGTAAGAAAAGAAGAGATTTGGTTGAAGAGACTCGTTCAAGTGTTTTCGAGACGAATGGAAGGGATACCGGTCTGTAATTTTTCAGATGTGCTGGATTTAGAGTGCGTTTCTTAAGCAGTGGGGTTACCCAAGCCTGCTTAAATGCTGTGGGAAAAGTACCAGTGTGAAGAGAGGTGTTGATGTGCGTGAGTGCGGGTACAATTAAGGAAGAAATGGCTTGAAGTAGATTAGTGGGAATAGGATCAAGCGGGTAGGTAGTAGGGCGATTGGAAAGGAGGAGTTTGGAGACTTCTGCCTCTGAAAGCAGAGAGAAGGAGGGTAGAATGTGTGTGCTAGCTGGTAAGATGTGTGTGTCAGTTTGTGGATTGGTAAATTGGCCTCTGATGATGGTTGTTTTATTTATGATGAATGTGGCAAAGTCGTCAGTTGTTAGGGTTGATGAAGGAGGAGGAGGTTTTGAAAAGCATGCGAGAGTCCGAAGAATTGTTCATTTTGTTGTGATAGTAAGTCATTTTAGCAGTAGAGATATTATCAGAGAAGGAAGAGAGGAGGGATTGATAAAGACCAAGGTCAGAAAGGATCTTTCGATTTGCGCCACTTCCTCTCTTCCTCCCCTGAGTTTAGAACGATGTTCGCGGAGAACATCAGATAACCAGGGGGCAAAGGGGATAGCGCCGGCTGGCCTGGAGGAAAGGGAGCAGAAGTTGTCCAAGCAGGATGTTAAAGTGGAGAAAAGAGTATCAGTTGCACTTTTAGTATCTAGTTTTGAGAGCTGATCAGGTGGAGGAAGTGTGGATGTGACCAAAGAGGATAGGCGGGAGGGTGAGAGTGAGCGTAGGTTTCGGCGAAAGGTGACCTGTGGAGGAGTGCGTGTTGTGTTTTGAGGCAGGTTGAGGTTGAGAGTGAGGAGGAAGTGATCTGAGGTGTGCAGTGGAGTGACCAGTGTATGGTCAGTGGAGTAGTAGCGGGTGTAAATAAGGTCCAATGTGTTACCTGATTTGTGAGTAGCCGCAGTAGATATTCGTTTGAGGTCGAATGAGGCAATGTGGAAATCAGCAGTCTGAGGTTTTTTTAGGGTTTTTCCTCACTCTCAATATATATATATGCATCCAAATACGCATACAACAATAATTCTATGTGTATGAATGTGTATGTGTATGTGTACATGTATGTTAATGTGTATGTGTATGCGAATAGGGTGTGAGAGACTTAAGAAGACAGTGATAATGTGGAAGAACAGCTGCTAGTGTCAATACAGATCTGTCAAAGATTATTTAACAACAAATTCTGTATTATACCCTACCTTTTAGTCTGAAGGAGACAGAAAATGGTTGGACACTAGACTATGTGCCGGTGTTAAACTGAATTATGTGACTGTAGAAGGTGATGTTTTGAACTCTTAATCCCAACACTAACCCAACACTCAGGCCACCAAACGCAGTTGTCGTGTAAATGAACGGCCAGAACTCATTAAAAGTTTTCTGTTTTCAGTTGAAAATGCTGACGTGTAAACGGCCCATAAGTTAATAACTAGTGATTCTCACAGCAGAAAATAATCAATTAAAAAAGTACTTAAACTGGACAATGACTTTATTCTAGATCTCCTGTAGAGCCAAAACAATCTTAGTTGCATTATTTTTTCTGTTATCACTGTAAAGCTGCTTTGTAAAAAGCTCTATATAAATAAAGGTGACAAGACTTGACTTGCAACAACAACAAAACCAGATCAGATCAGACACACTGATATTCATCAGTATAATAAGAAAAACTACCAGGATATTTCAGGACACACTGAAGGAGTTTGTTGGAAAACTTGGCATGAAGTGAAAGAGAAAATAAACAGTTTCAACCACCTGAAGGCAAAAGAGGAACCGGATAGTTTTGCAAAAGTGATGTGTAGGCCTAAGTCTGTTGTTCCTTGTAAACTCGTATTGAAACGAAACTCTTGGGAATATAAATGGAGCATAAGCATATAAATATGATCAGTATTTCAGTCAGAGCGAATCCCTCTTCAGACGCTCTTCACTCACTCCAGGTGGGCAAGAATATTCATACTTCTTTATTTATAGCAAATTATGATTATATTCCCATTACACACAGATGAATATATATATTTTAGTTGTTTATATATTTCACTAGTGTAGTATTTAGAAATGATGTTGACTAAATCTCACAATTTTTTTCTGCATGAATTAATTTAGTTAGTTACATTTATAATTCAAAAAGATAAACTAATAGGATCTTTTCAAAAACAACAAACGAGTTGGAAAGAACACTGATTAATGATTTTGAAAGCGTACAGACAGTGTGTGGTTTTAAATAGTATCTCGGTGCTCTTTGGATGGTTCCACTCTTCAGAAAAAACAATCCAAGGCACTCGAGTAATTTTAGAAAATATAAAAAACCTTTATTCTTCCATGGCTTAGATTTTAAAAACAGGTGATAAGCAACGGCACACCTACTGTACATGAGCCAATGAGCCTTCATCAGGGTGTGAGATGATGTGTGATGAAGGCTCATTGGCTCATGTACAGTAGGTGTGCCGTTGCTTGTTTCTTCTTGTTGCTTCAGCAGGTGAAATAAAGATTGATAACTTTTGAATTGTAGATGTTTTTCTCATGGTGATTTTTCTCAGTGTGTTTGACAGATCTGAACACACACACACAGACTGGTGACCTTATCAAGCAGTGTCTCTGATCACAGTGTTTGACATCATCCTTCAGTCCAGCGTGAGTCTCCATTTCATTTAGCAGTTTATGAGTCATGGTTTTTATCTTGGCATCATGGATTAATTAAATTGAAATCCTTTAATTTTCCAACATTGATGAGTTTTCCTTTACTTTATTGTCACGTCATTGACCAACCTGATCGTATGAATTTTACGAGGTGGATAATTGTACGAATTCATACAACCTCACTCCTACACATTTTTGCTAAATCATACATATTTTACGAGTTGCCCAATTTGTTGTCTAATCGTATGAATTAGCCGCCTCGTACACACTCGTACGAATTGGTCGTGAGATAGCGTTGTCATCGACACAAGTGTACAAGGAGTGAAAATATTTTATGCATAGATCCTTGCAGGAATACAGAACAAAGAATGTGACATTCAACTTCAATAAATACACAAAATCATTACTTCTAGTATCTTCACTATAAATCAGACTATGACATACATTGAGTTGTAGTTATCACTTTACTTCTGTTTACAGCGGTTACAGCAACAGACACTCATGGGGGCGTGTACATCTTCTTCAACAGGTCAGAACACACACACTTATAATACAAACACGACACCTAGTGGTTACTCCAGGATACTACGATACTTCTATCACAGCACTATATATATTGTTAGTTATGAATGATCGTTAGAGTAATCTTTGAAAATGCTTAATGTCTGATACAGGTGAAGTGAATCGAGCAGAAGAGATGCATCAGGAGTAAGTGTTTCTTGTTCAAAGCTTTGACTTTATCTTTATTAACTTTATAATCAACTGATTATTATCCATATGAGTACATCATTTACAACAAGGTTTCATTTGTTAACATTAATTAACTACATTAGTTAACAATAACTATTACAGCATTTTATTGATCTTAATTTCAAGTAATTTAAGTTAATTTCAACATTTTAAAAAATAATGATTAGTTCCTCATCAAGTGGACGAGGGAAGTTTATATGGACAGTGTAACTTATACTGTATTCAGCAGCTCCTTAAACCACAACAGAACATGATTGTGTTCACATTTCATTTACACACACACAACTCTATATATGACTTAACTTATGAGATGATAATATAATACTTGTAGATACTTTAAGCCGACTGTTTTTACATAGATCATGCTATTATTATCATAATTTTTGCTCAAAAATATTTTATTCAACACCCAAAGCATGCAAATAGAACTATAGATCGGTGCATAAAACAAATTATTCTAGTTCAGTGAGTTGAACTAGCGCAGGTTCTGCCAGTAAAGGACACTGGTGTAACGTTAGCAATGATGTACATCTGAGACGGAGAGAAGTTATCAAGAGAAGGACATAAAAACTAGAACACAGTCTCTATTAGCCAATGAATTAACTAATGTTAACAAAGGAGCCTTTATTGTGGTGTTTTATAGTGTTGTTAGTTTGCTATAGTGCAAAAGTACAGCATGACAATTACAATGTGTATAATGGTTAATATAATATGTGCTATTTGGCTGTTAAAACCATAAAACAGACAAAACAAATATCCACAGCTTTCTACTTATGATTATTTTTTTTATATATATATATTTCAGGAAACTTGTAAACGAATTGCAACAAAACATTACGGGACTGAACTCAGAATTTAACAGAAATCATCAAACTCTCACTGGTCAAATTAAGAGGCTGAACGACATCACTGATGAACATGAGGAAACTACAGTGGGACGATGGGCAGAAGCAACAAACAGAATCAAAGCCATAGTGGATTTGGGTTTGTCTTTAACCAAGACAATGATTGAGCATCTGAGAACAATTTCTAACACAGTAAAAGAGCTTAAGCAGATGAAGAAGGATTATGTTCAAAATAAAGACATACTGAGAAGAGTGAGATCCATGAACATGGGGAGAATTGACAAACCTCTCGAACTGCATTATAAGCAACTAAACGGCAAAATCAATGATCTATTACAAATGCTTGATCATTACAAAATAACAGGACAAAACATGTCTTTGAAACTTATTCCTGAGATGAGAGAAACAGCTGCTAAATTTCAGGAGACTCTGAATGAAATTAAACATGCCAAAGAATATATTAATAAATTAGTTTAAAATCTGTTTAGAAATGAAACTGATCTGTCTGGTATTATCATCAATAATACTCTAAACTGACATCTATAAAAATGTGTATTTAATGATGTATAAAATCACGGAGAAGTGTTCAGTGTTCAGTCAAAGCAGTGAATTCTGAATTATAGGAGTTTACATATTCTGGGATTGTCTACTGTAGATATGATGATTTCAGGGCTAGAAACTCTCACATTACAGCAGAGCTTTTCTCTTATCAGAAAATAGTGACGAAAATTAGGTCAAATGTACTTTATTTTTATTTTTAATTTTTTTTACATTGATTTTGTAATGTGATTAAATTACTCTGATTGTCATATAATTTTTTGGAAGATTTTATTTTATGTTTGATGAGCAACCGTTTGCATGTTGTTTTTCTGGTTCTCCATGACCTTGGATAAACTCTTTTTGTCTTTGTAAATGAACCACTTGTTCTGGAGTTTAGATTATATTTATTTCTTGTTAAATTACAAGCATTCATTTTAATTGCCTTATATATATATAGGGTGTGGGTGTTACTGTTTTGTAATGTAATGTAAAATAAAATCAATAATTTCCCCAACTGATGTAGATGTCAAGACCAAAATATATATTACAAAATACATGTACATCTGACCTCACCAACATATTCACCAAACTGTGTGATCTTTTATAAGTAAGCATGGGAAGGTATTTGAAATAATCTTTTAAGAGGCGACATGAAGCTAAAATAAACACATTTTTGTTTACAATATATTCAATCTTGTAACTGTTCTTGTTGTAAGGGTTGGTTTACTGAAAATGCTTTTGGTCTTTTTTATTCATTCTTTAATAACTGACTTGTATTGGACTTTTTCACTAAATCAAATTAAATTAAAATCAAATTCATATCATGTTGTTATAAAATTCGCCATTATTATTTAGTATATTAATCAGTAACGCTTTTGACATTATTTACTGTGTAGTTGAGTTGTTAATAAAACATTTAGTTTAAATAATGTTTTCAGGAACATTCTACTACTAACCTTAAAAAAAAAAAAAAACTTTCACTAACATTAAGAAAACTGGACATTTTAATGTTCCCATAAGCAGAACAATGTTTGGGAAACATTCTGTTAGCTGTGGAGTTCGTCTCTCCTGCTCTCGAGCTTCATCTGGTGGACATTAAACAGCTGTGATGAAACATGAGAATTAAGATCAATTTACATTAAAGGGGTCATGAACTGCATTGTTCTGTTTTATAACGTTTCCTATGGGGTGCACTTATAATGTTAGTATGATTTTTACTTCAAAAATTGTCAGAATTTTGTAATAAAAGGTTTTTAGCAAGTATTACATGTGGAACTCTCTCCAAATCTTTTAGCACGTTTTTACTATTGCAGCTCTCAAGGTTAACTAATCGTGGAAAGTGTTGATTATAGCATTATATTTAGATCTATAGGATTATATTGAGATAGTCAAGTCAAGTCAAGTCAAGTTTATTTGTATAGCGCTTTTCACAATACAGATTGTATCAAAGCAGCTTCACAGTATTAAATTAAAATAATACAACAAAGTTTGTTTCAAGAGGAATTTATTGATTGATAAAATTAAATTAAATATCCCCAAAATATCCCCAACTGAGCAAGCCAAAGGCAATCGTGGCAAGGAACCGAAAAACTCCATCAAGTGACCTAATGGTGTCCTAAAACTCCATCAGGTGACCTAATGGAGAAAAAAAAACCTTGGGAGAACCCAGGCTCAGTCGGGGGCCAGTTCTCCTCTGGCATTTATGAGCTAGAGGCCGGATTGTAGTTTGAACTGTAGGATTATATGAATGCCTGGCTGAAGAGATGCGACTTTAATCTAGTTTTAAACTGGGAGAGCGAGTCTGAGCAACGAACAGTATCAGGAAGACTATTCCAGAGTTTTGGAGACAAATGTGAAAATGCTCTCCCTCCTTTGGTGGTTCTGGATATCCTAGGTATGACCAAAAGCCTTGAATTTAGTGATCTTAAAAAGCGCGATGGATTATAGGGCGATAGAAGATCCGTTAAATAGACTGGAGCTAAGCCGTTTAGGGCTTTATAAGTCAGTAGCAATACCTTATAATTAATACGGAGCTTTATAGGATAGTGGCATGAAAGGTTGCAGTGATGAGCATTGTAGCCGATCACAGACATGTTGAGCGCATGAATGCAGTGTTCTCGTAATTGCAACTCGATTTCTCTAACAAATGCTTTCATCAAAACTAACAGTGCAAACATGATGTAAATAAGAGATTTGTTGATTATAACAGGAGTGCAGAACTTAGCTTTCCTGTAGTTCAGTGGTAAGAGCATTGCGTTAACAACGCAAGGTTGTGGGTTCGATCCCAGGGGATTGCACATACCTATGTATAAATGTATAGGATAATGCAATGTAAGTCGCTTTGGATAAAAGTGTCTGCCAAATGCATAAATGTAAAATGTAACTCAGTCACTGATAAGCTTGCCCTGTTTGAATGACAGCTCCAGTGACGCGTTCTTTGATCACTCTCTCTATATATAATTTAAACAGTTTATATAACAGATTATTTTCATCCTACTAAGAGAAACAATGTGAATTTACCCTTTTAGTCACTGGTTTGATTTACTGACACATAGACAAAGAACATCTGACTTTACATGAATCATTACACATCAGAAATCACTGATTACAGATCAGGCATTAGAATGAACACATTTACTTTCATGTTGTGCCATTACTGTCCAGTCCATATTGTAAAAGTCGGTTTGCAAAGCCTGCGCCAACATTGCTACTGATTTACCAGAAAACGAATACAAATAAATAATGCTCAACTGAGACAATCACATTGTTGAAAATAAATAACCAGTTTCCTAGCATTAGGATCCTTTGGAAGGTAATGTTATTTTTAGTCCAGTGATCCTATATCACTCTTCTCTCCTCTTCATCTCTGAGGACTGAGGACAAAGACGTAGCCGGGGGGAAGACGGAGCCGAAGGTGCAGGCAGGATTACGTCTGACCAAGACGGAGCCGGTGTGACGAGGGAGCCCGGTGGAGCCATTAGGACGATGGTTTCTGGTGGAGCTGAGGGAGAGAGGAGCCAAGGCTGAGCCGACAGGTCGGAGCGATGGATAATTTATAAGTGACCAATATATAGGAATCCGGAAGTAAACACGGCTGTGTCTCAAAATCCAGTGAGCGAGGTGACTATTTGCACTGAAGCACGCAACGCGCTAAAATGTCCAAAAACCTTGGCTAGTTGGACAGCTTACTGGTTTTGAGCCACAGTGATGGATATTAGGTGGAGCGATGGGTTCTGAGGCTGGAGGTGGAGCAGGGGGTCCTTCTTACTGGGCAGAGCTGGTGTGTCCTGAGACTCCGAGGCAGATCCTCACAGGGTAGTTCAGAAGATGCAGAGGGGTTGAAGAGAACCATCGGAGATGGGGCTAAGGAACTGGCTGTTAGAGGAGGCGGGAAAAGAAGGCAGGGAGGGATCACAAGCGACATGGGGCTGGGCAGAACCAGCGGAGAAGCAGGAGATTCAGGGCTGGGCGGAAACAGCGGGGGTAGGAGAAACATTCCCAGAGGCAATATAAATCACATCCACAGCAGCGGGGTTGTGGTCAGGGCTTTCCTCCATGCCCTCAAACTCCACAAGCACTCCCTCAGCGACGCACAATGTTGCGGGTGTAAAATATAACATTTAACACCACTCAAATGACCGAAATGACTTGAAAATAGATTTGTTCATTTTGATGAACGAGATCGAACGAGAGTCAGTAAAATTATCCGAACTTCCCATCACTAATGGAGAAAGTCCCGCTTTTGGTCTTCCAGTGGAAATTCTCCCTGCTCCAGGCGCAGTAAATAAATTGCTGGCAGTTCCATGGGGATTAGGAGAAAAAGCTCATGGTATTGCTCCTGTCTTCTGTCATGGGTGGCTGTGTCAATGAAGCACACGGCGTAGGAGCAAACTCAAATAAATCTTTAAGAAATACACAATTAAGTAACACAGGGAAAAACAGGAGAAATCCAAAAATGAAACAGGACAAGAAAAAAAGGAAAACTCAGGGCTTACACAGACTAAACGAGAGAACAAATGAGTAAATTAACTAACAACATGTGAACTGAATGAGAGGCACAGTCTAAAAATCACAGGGTAAAACAGGAAGAAAAAACGATGGGATGAATATAGTATCAAAATTATTAACACGTGCAAGCACACTTATCAATGAACTTGATACATGTTGCAGAAATGTTTTATCCATGCCTTTCAACTTGCATGTGCAAAATTCAAAATTGAATGAATGTGAAGCAATTTGTACAAATAGAGACATTTTTGTTTTCCTTTGTATTAGTGTATCATAATTTGCACATGCAACAAAGAAGATGTGCATGTGTGGATCAGGTGACACGCGTGCATTCATTGACGTCTTTTCTGAGTCGATCTCATTAGATTCATTTGGATTTTGAGACTTTCTTTCCGCGGTTTTTAAGCATTTCACAACCCACACACAAACAACTATATGAATAGGCTGGTGCTAATTATTAATGTGTGCACAACTACCCATCTATTTGACAAATTCACAAATGTGCGTCACTACATTTAAACTAATACAATACAACTTGTGTGTGCAAAATCCAAAATCACATGAATGTGCAGCATTTTGTACAAATAGAGACATAGTTGTTAATACAAAACCTTGATTTTGTATTAATGTAGGCCAGAATTTGTGCATGCAACAAGTAAGATCTGCATTTGTGGATCAGGCGACACGCGTGCATTCATTGACTCGTTTCTGAGTCGATCCTATTTGATTCATTTGGATTTTGAGACTTTCATTTTGCGGGTTTCGCCTTGCACGATCCACACACAGATGTCTGGGAAAACCTGCTACCACTAGATGGCAGTATTCCGCTAAAACAGACAATGGCAGCGTAATCAAGCGTTCTTCCGCATTTAAGACGCTTAATGTGAGTGATATTGAAGCACCAAATTTAGTACACAATATAGGCCTACCTTATTAATAAAGCATACTTTACAGAGGCAAACAGATTGCATCAGATTATGAACAACACCCATAGAAAACCATTATAAAACGCTTAACGTGCAATAGCGCGTTGCATGTTCAATAAGGTGTATTGGCTACTGAGTTTAAATATCACCGTCTTACTGCATTGACGTTAAGCTTTTTCTTTATAATATGCTCTATGGGAGGAAAACTGAATAGCCTACAGACAAGAGCCTATACAAACGCGATGCGCGGCGTGAGCAGCACGTATTCTTTGAGAAGACAAGAAGTCGTTGAGAAGGAGCCACCAGTGTCACAAATTAAAGTCCGATGGCCAGCACTTTTCACTGAGAGACTTGCAAATTGTGTTGATTTGTTTCTGTGTGCTTTGAATTTATATGAAAATCTTGGGCTATGAAAGTTGTGCTGTTCTATTAGAATATATGGGCAAACTTAATATCCTAAGATTATATGACCAGTTCTGTCACGTTGAGTGAAATTAAAATGTTTTAACTTCCTGCATGATGTGTTAATTTAGTACTGTTGTCACTGAGACCCTGGCATCTTTGTTAAATTTGTAAATGTATTTATGTTTTTATAGATCAGCAAATAATTCACCAGGCTTGAGTCTAAGGACCTGAGCAGGTGTTTTCTTGTGTAGTGTTTTTATATATTTGCAAGATAATTCTTTGTGTCTGTGTTTTTGGATGCAATGTATCGGGTAAAAAAAAAAAAAAAAGTGCTGAGAGTTTCACTTTTGCAGTTGTGTTGATTTCATACAAAATCTGGTTCCAGATAGATATCCAGAACTTCTCGTCAAAGCAATGAAGTCCAGTAAACTCATATAGTTAAGTTATGATGTTGAAGAAAAAATACTATTTTATGTCAATTAGACTTGGTTCATGGTTGTGAAAACATAAATTAAGTTCAACCAATATGTTTTTCAGTTGACTTAACTAAAAAATCTAAATGCTCATTAACTGATACAGTACGTTGGCTCAATTTACTGCAAGTTATTTCAACAACTACATATAAGTTGAGTGAACTTAACAGCTAATGTTACCTAAACTTAACTGAGTCAATGCAACAAGATGACTTGACTAAGTCAAGGTGTGTCAACAAATAATTTTTTACAGTGACACCTTTCTTCTCTCTAGCGATGGCCCTGCTGATGCCTTTTTTTAGGATACATTGAGTAAGTATAACCATTCAGTAATACTGGAAGCCTGCAAATTACCTTATTATTGTTTTATATACCACTGATTAACAATTAAAGACTCTTAGTTTTAATGAACAATGTTCGCATAAACCCCACTGGGTCAAGGGCTCAACTAAAACAAAGACTAATCACGATAGTCATGACATCAAATGAAACATTTTCAATAAAATAGCAACAGTGACTAGAGCTAAACCTCTGTTAATTCTTAATTAGACCTTATGTAGACAAATGACAGAAATAAAGTCACTTTCAACAAACTGCTTAGCTAAAAGATTTTCTCTGAAGACCTTAAAGGGGAAATGAAGCAGTCAATCAAATTTACATGATTTACAAAATGGATTTCCACTATAATCAACAATTATATAAGAAACATGACAAATGTAAACATATAAAAGAAAAAAGAAAAAACGTTATATCTTTCGCGGCCAGGGCGCCGCCATTGTGCAGTATTCTAACATGTGACATCACGGGGTTGGTTGGCTTTAAAGGCTCTGGGCTGAGTTCAGTAAAACGCAGTGAAAGACATAAAACTTAACATTAAACTACGCATAAAAAACGTTCATCTGCTATCATATTATCATGTCAAACCTCTCATACATGTTTGCATCACACTGGCTCGTTAACAAGATGCATGTGCTGGTCGAACCAGCGAACAACTAACGTTAGGTACAGTCATTGTTAGCTAACAGCTGTAAGCATGTAATTAACTACCTAAATAATGCTAACTTAGTGTTTAGCTAGTGAAGTTTATTAGTACCAGACAAAAAGACGACGTCTAACGTTATGTTAACAAACTGCACACTGTAGATGTTTGTGAAATAATTTTTTATTCAATATAATGTTTTACATTTTACAGACATGTTACAAACTATTTACAGGCTATTTGCTAACGGTATAGCTTGTGTGTGAGTGTGTGTGTGTGTGTGTGTGTGTGTGTGTGTGTGTGTGTGTGTGTGTGTGGACTACTCTTCCATCCTTGGCTCACTGAAATGACAAAATAAAAAAGCCATCTTCCTGCTTCATTCTGTAACATACAGATCTGTATTATGCTATTGTTTTTGATAGTGTTATACATTTCTTACAGATAATCACGACGATGATTCCTGTCAGCAATTACAGTTTTTCTATAAGCTTTTTTTTTTATTAATGCCGACAGTAAAATGTTGCCAGATATTGCTACTAAAAACAAGCAACAATTTTGTATTATTTGTTTTATAATAATCCGAAATAAGTTCAAAGCTTGTGTTTTGGAAATAAGATTAATATATCACGAACCCTAACATGCAACTTTCCACTTTAATAACTTCCTAAAGTGTGACATTAAATCAGAAAAACAAGTCCAGAAGACTACTGCCACCTTTCCATTAGATGGATCTGGCAACACTGGATCGCACCCGCGCCCTCACAACGCGCTCTCAAGCCCCGTTCACTGCTAGATTCTCGCAGCAAAATGAATTGCAAACACTCATATGAGGTTTAAACGGCTAATTAATCATTCAGAGAGCTTGAAATTTTATTTTTGAATGCAAAAAAATGACCGAGGTCCGGACCTCGGTGACACGGCTACGGCCATGTATCACCGGCTGTTCAACATAGCGACGTACCACTGCTCGGTTCCCACGCCGTATCGACTCAAATGCATAAGCAATGGGACACACGGGCTCAACAGGTCTTTCAAGTTCGTCTTCCTCCATTTCAAATCAATTGCGTATTCAGTCCGGTCCAGTAACGCTTCACTCTCTTCACTCACCAGCGGAACCAACCAACCCCGTTACGTAGGCTGTGACGTCACTCCAAAATGGCGACTCGCTAGCTAGAAATTATGAAAATAATTTTGTCATATATGTGGTTTTAACAACTTAAAAAATAAAAAAAATTGGCAAGGTGATTTTTCTAATATATGTAGCTACTACCAGTGCCAAAACATGGACGTTTCATTTCCCCTTTAAAACGAAACAATTAGTCAAAAAACAACAACATTAAATACAGATAAACAGGGCTCATGAAATGCTTTTATTAAATGTCATATTAAACATTTGAAGTTATTATGATAAAATACATCATGTAATCATGCTATAACAAATCACAATAATCTCTATTACTAGATTACTCAAAGTATGAAGAGATGTAAATATTTTGTAATAGAATCAGAAAAGATTATTTGAAAAGACAATGCTGAGTATATATTTCCCCTGTTAAAAATAAAGGGGCAAAGAACACTTTGAAATGAAACAGATGAAGAAAGGTTCAAACAAAACTAGTACATGTAGAACACTTGATACATTGCTGGTAAAATCAGATAAAGACCAGGCAAGAACAATCTGTCTTGACATTACAGAGGAGATTCCTTGGTATTCACTTTGATATCAGTGTAAGTGACGCCTTTGTATGTGCCCTTGGTTCCATACTCAAACGCACTGCCGTTCCTGCAGGTCATCTTCACTGTGCCAGTGTAAGGCAGGTCAAAAGCGGCTCTGCCAATAGTGACTGAAACATCCAGCTTCTTCCATGGTGGCACATCTACACCTGTAGACAGAATTTCGGTTCTCTCATCTGTGTTCTCCTGACCATAAGTGCTTTCAGATCCAACACTGAAACTGAATCCTGCAGTAACTTCAGCAACCACTGGAATCCCAGCCTTCACAGACATACTAAACGTCGCAGTAAAACTGTTTCTCATAGACCATGAGGATTTTTTGGTCACCTTCTTTGAGGATTCGATTTTTTGATGTTGTGTGGTGGAGGAGTCGTTCCTGAAATTGGCGGATTTGATTTCTTCTACCGTCACCTGTGGTATCAGTTGGTGGAGAGTGGGATAGTGGACATCGGTGAGAACCGTTGATTCAACTGCATTGATAAACATGAATCCCATATTGTCAATGTCGGCACCACCACTTCCTACAACTCCCAAACAATATCCAGAGCCGACATCCATGGGATATTCTGTTTTTAAACCCCAGCTTGTCATCTTTGCAAAGAACTCTCCCCCTAGACTGGTCTTGAATTTGATGGCTCCAAGACGTGATCCTTCTCCGTTTCCCCACAGAGTAAGCGAGGTGAAACGCTCACCAGGCTTGAACGTATACTCTTGATTCGGACCAGATGACTGTCCAAAGGTTTCATTTCTCCCATCTGTAAGCCAGACCCTCACACCCCTAACCTGCCATTCTCCCACCCACACCCAGATCTTCTCCAAACTGGCACCATTGCTTTCACCAGTACATGAAAATGGACCACCTCCGTTTCCACCGACTGTATGCAGAAGTGTTGACATCCTTGAAGAAATTAGATCTGAAAAGTAATTACAAGATTAATTAACACCAGAGATCTAAATCAGGTTTTTTAATGTATTCTAAAATGGTATTTTTAACTCAAATACCTTTTTATTCTTATTCCGTGATTCACAGAAATATGGATTTGTTTTTATTTCATCTGCACATAAAAGTTTCACCATTTATTACTAGCCCTGTATAAACTTACTGCAAATTTCAAGCCATTGGCTACATGAATTGCATCTTAAATGCTCACTGAAATATACTCACATGAATGACTTTAGTCTGAAGAACTCAAGAATAGCTAGTCTGGTACAAGTCAGGAAGATGAGATGTGTTTGACTGAGATGTGTTTGACTGAGATGTGTTTGATTGGGCTGCTGCTTAAATAGAGCTCCAAAGGGGACGGGCTGTCCCTGATGTGCGGTTACAAGTGACACAATTATTTTAGTTATGCAACACTCATTTCATTTGCATCTCTTGCAGTTCATAACAAGCAACTAATGTATGTGGCAAATTAAGTTTGTGGTTTCTGTGACCAAATAGTCTAAAGAGTGGAAATGTCAGTTCACTGGCCCTGAGCTTGTTCTAAGTTTCTGTGCCTGTGCTCGGTCAATGCATTTTCAAGCAACGTTTTAAAAATGACCTGGTAGATTTTAATCGGACTGTTTAGAGTTGGAAGACCTTGAGCCTGTAACAAACCAGCTACCATGTCCAAAGTTTTTTTGTTTTTTTGTTTTTTTGCAGAAAATATGTTGTCCCATTTTTGTTGATGATCTATCCTGCTTTACCTGACCAGTGTGTATAAATGCAAGTAAAATCATTATCACATATAAAGTTAAATTGCAATTTTTTCCGATATGAATACGTTTAGGAGAGTTGTAGTTTCACAAAAAAAAAAAATATATATATATAAAAAAATACATATTTAGTGTAAAAATATTTAGTGTATAACCTTTACATTATTGCTCTCTATTGCTCTATTCCGTGTGCTCTCTAATTTAATTTTTGCATATAGTTCACCCTTTTTGCAGGTTCAAACCAAGCGGCAACATTCTAATCTGAAAAATGAAGTCTACCCGGAAGTGCGAAAAACTGCAATACATCGAAAATCCGCTAGGGGAAGGTCCCAAAAGGGAGCAAATGTCCATACACCCCCATGTTAAAATGTCCGTTTTCACAGCATAAATTCATGTTTTTACAGGTTGGTCCCATGGACTTTTATTGTATTTTTCGATAGGTTCCGAGTGCCTGACAACTGTGAGGGGGGTGAATTTTTTCTAACTCGTTAGTTTAGATCGTATTTAGATATAAAATGTATGACAAATAAGGGCGCGATTGACAGCTTGATTGACAGCTGACAACGAGCATAGGCTGCGCCGAGTGGAATTCCTGAAATTTGACGTCTCGGCCATGATCTGACACAACACATCATACCTGTAAGTTATCCTTTCTGAACATTTGTATTGAAATATGGCGCCGCCCATACCCCCCATAAACGGCCTCAAAACCGTTCTTCAGAAGTCTATGGGTGACGTCACAGACGCTTTGTCCATATTTTTTACAGTCTATGGTTCAAACACACTGTAAAACCCAATAAGTTAACTCAACTCAAACTGATTGAGGAAACTGATTGCTTCAAACAATTTAAGTTTAAAAACAAATACATATGAGTATTGTGAACTTATATATATTGAGTCATATTCACTCAATTTAGTGTTGGTTTAGTCAATCATTTTGAGTATATATGACTTGAATATGTTAAGTTCATTCCATTAATTTAAACTGGTTTGAGTTCATTTAATAAATCTAATCAAGTCTAAACAACTGGTTTGAGGAAACCGATTGCCGTAAATGATTTAAGTAACTCAAATTAATAAAAGTTATATAAGACAAGGGAAAAACATTGGTATAAAGCAATGATGAAAGAAAAGGATGCCATTATTAACAGTACTTATTGAAAAAGCATTTATTTTACAAAAGATTCTCAGGCATGAATGTGGTGAAAGATGGTCAGTCAGTCCATCTGTCAAATATACAAAATTGCACAGGACGTCTGTCTGCCGAACTGTGAATAAAAAATAAAATAAAAAATCCACTGACTAAAGTGGTTTACTCACAGCATAAATGCTAGAATTGAGGTTATGCGTGTGACGTCACCATCGGCCGGAGTGACTGCAGTTACAGTAGGTAGTCAACCAGAATGCCTATTACCGCCGCGGCAAAAATAAACCAGTCGCATTTCAAAGTCATTCGCGAAATGACCGCCAGGTGGCGCAAAGGGATATTGTGCAAAACAGCAGCATTGCCGCATTTTGAAATGTAAGTGGGGTTTAATGTCAATTAACAGTAAGGATGAATACTACAAATATTGTCAACAGAATCTATTTTTTTTAAGGACAGAAAAATAGAATAAAAAGTTAAAAATAGAGATGAGAACAATATAGCCTATATTTCATATTGTAGGCCTAGACGTCGGTGGGCAACAGAAGTCTATTCCCCGGGAGAGCAGTGCGATAACAAAAACAAAAAACAAATTAATAACAAAAATAACAAACCAAAATAAATTATGTGCAATGAAGCTGATTATTTTTACTATTCTAGTATTGAGGAACGAGACGAATGAAGAGCGCTACTCGCTTGTGTGAGCGAACACACACTGGAGAAACGAACGTTTGGGCATTTCTCAGAGAGTAAATTCATGGCCGAGTGGTAGAACTTGTGTTTCGATCATTTAGATGACACTGGTTCAAATCCCGAACCAACATGGACTACTGTAATTTTTATATTAGCCTATTAAGGCATTGTATAGCCTATTATTGATGCAGAGAGAGTTCTAAAACTCTGTTACACCATAAAGTTTGTTTCTTATATTTATAAAATGAACATGCATTTCCATTTTACACTGAGGAACAAATATTTTACAACAGAATGACTTTACATCTGTATAATAATTCCAATCGTAATCTCAAAAGCTGTTCTGTTCTGTAAAAAAAAAAAAAAAAAAAAAAAAAAATATATATATATATATATTTGATCTCAATCATAATCAATGCTACTTCAATAGACCATATTAAATATATAAAATAAAGATATGCAACACACACGTTTAAACGACAAACAATAAAATCAGGACTAGCGTTTCAGTTGAGTTTGTGGTTCCAGTGGCAGTAATGCATGCACGGCTTTTCAAAATGTCACAAAGCGTTTTGAGATTGTTTTGAATGAAAAATTGGAGTTTATAATTAAGTGTTTTGGCACACCACGACGAGTGGGGCTATGCATTGTTCTAAAGTCGGGTTTTATTCTGGCATGTTGAATTAGTGTTTGACAAACGCGGCGGCGCGTTCATTTGGATTTATAGGCTACTCTGTAATTTTTCGGTCATACAAATAAGAGTAGAGTAGCCTACATCGTTCAAAACTGTAAACTTTTATTCATATTAGGCTAATGACAAAAGTTTGTCTGTCGTCTCTATCTCCGGGAACTGCGCGTCACAAAAATGAACCGAAAGCCACTTGCCTCAGCTCAGTCACTATACGAAATCGGCTATGTCTAAAGCCTGATTATGTAATCCATATGAAACCGAGAGGTACAGAGGATCTACTCAAACATGTTTAGCTATCATGTGAGCGCTTCCCAATGAGAAAAAAAGGACAAGGAAAGGGTGAAAATCTTGCTCTAATTAAATGTAGGCTAAATCGCCCTGAATTAAATTGTAAAAACAGATCAAATAAATGTATTTGTCAATGTTGCGATATTGTTTCATTTAAGTTCATAATTATTCTATAAATGTTGTTTAGTTTAACAGCAGCACGAAGCACTGTGGTTCGAGATTTATTTGAATAAAAAAATAAAAAAAATGTATTCACAAATCGCACCCTGGGGCCCGTTCTTCGTACGTTGCTTAAAACATCCGAGATCAAATGAGACATCCAAGATGATATCATCGTGGTAATCATGATCTGGCTAACTCGGTTCTTCGAACACACCTGCCGGATATGATTGGTATAGCTGGATTGAGTTATCTGAGATAATTGCACGTTCATGCGCTGGTTGAAAAGGGGACATGTATCGATAGTAGAAACATTGATCAGCAACGCTGCTATTGGCTGTTCAGCGTGGCCAAAGAGCGCGCTCAGTTTTTCCCCCTCAGCAGAGCAAGAACTAATAGTCGAAGTTTATTCAGAATTTTAATGTTTAATTAAAACGCCAGGGAACACCTCAAAGTCTGCAAAAGCCAGGAGAGAGGGCTGGTAAAAAGTAGCAGACAATTTAAATCCGTTAGAAGTGGCCATGTTAGATGTTTTTATCACTTATTAGCCTATATTTTTGTATTTTAATAATTGCGTAATTACTTTGTTCATTGTAATGTCAGAGTCACCACAATAGAACATGGGAACAAATAAAAGTGAAGTACAAAAATATTCTACATAATGGTAATTATTTTTTGTTATATTATAGTCTCTTATAGGTTGTCTGTTTATAAAAGCAACCAAGAAAAAGGCAAAAAAAAAAGAAGATCTTAGTAGCCTACACTGTAAAATATTTTTTGCTGCATTAAGGCTGTATAGTCATTTCAACTGTTAAATCTTGAGTAATGATGAATTGCTTTGACTTGTGAAAGTGAAAACTGATAAACTTATGTTAATGTACAAATATTTTGCCATGAGCATTTTTCCAGAGTGTAGTTCATTGTAATGACATTGTGTTTTCCTCTTTTGTGCACTTTTACATAATACACCAACACTTGTATCTGTTCCCAAGAAAGTGGTGGCTGAAATATGTGCAGAAAGATGGACATTTTCTAACTTTCCAAAGGAAAGAAAGTATAAGACTTTGTAATGTCCATTTGTTTCCATTGCACTGGACAGTGAATAAACCCTCTCAGATAACTGTCATATGGAGGAACTAGCCTACCTGCAAGTGCATAAATAACTTTACTTCATTTATACTTGTATGCTTTATGGCTGCACTATAAGTTGCAGGATTCCACATCTACAGAAAGGCCTACAGAAGAGTCTGCACAGACAGAGGACACATAGGCCTACAGGTGGGCAGTGTAGAGCCAACTGTTCCTTTTTATTTGTTGCATGAGGCATGTGTCTAATATCTCTTGTTGCAGGCACTTGACCACTGGCTTTTCTTTACAAAGAACAATTGAAATAAAACTCAAGGAACTAAGTACTTTTGTCTTTTATTAAACATTTAATGAAAAGTTTTTTTTTTTTTTGTTTTTTTTTGGCAATATTGTGTAATATGGCACATGCAACAATGTCACAGGCCCTGTCAGGTGTGCAACCCCTCAGACTTATCAGACACTGAAATCTTCCCTTTAGCCAAAGTTCATTTCATTGTGTGCCCTTGTCCTGGCTAGAGCTGCATAACTGGTTTGGGTCAGGGAATGGGGTCATACTGTCTGCAGGAACATGTCATAATCACCTATTAAGAAATGCAGTTCTGTTAGGATCAGCATAAGTGTATGTAATACAGTGAGCTTGATATTTAATTGTGGAACTTTTCTTACCACTTTCAAATAATGTGCATAAATGTGAATCTCTGAAAATTCTTAAGTCATGCACAGATCCTGGCCATTTTGCTTTCACATTTGTGATATGGAAGATTTTAGTCAACTGCCTTTTTTTTTTATTTGATATAATATTACTAATCTGGAATATTAAGAATCACAATAGTAACTGGGCTGCACATTTACATTGTGAACCCCCTTTCTGTTCACATAATCCCCTTCATTGAGTCCTTGATGGCAGTCTATGGTCTAGCCTATAGTCTATGGTACCAATCACGTTAGTGAAGCCTGAGTGACATATACTGTAATCGGCAATGGTCATGATTGCATGATCTTCATAAAAAAATGATGATAGCCTTAAAAACAACTGCTTAAAAAAAAAACTGCTTTACAACATTAGGTCTTAATTAGTGGCTTGGAAATAGCACAAAAAAAAAAAAAAAAAAATTTTAAACCTAAAAGCGCCAGGTAAACTCCGAATGACACGACAGACAGCACTTTCCATCAAGTTCTCCGCATCTCCAATAGTGTTTAGGAAAGAGCCACTCGCAAATAATCTTAGGGCAATGCAAACAGTTTGTGCTGTAGTTAAAGCCCGACTCCGACAAGTCGAAAATAAATGTGCGTTTCCAACGAATTAATAATGTAAACGACAATCTCACGAGTCACGAGAAAAAATATAAATCTCAGAAAGTGCACTATCGCGCTGCGCTGGACTTCCCGTATCAGCTCCGCTTATGAAGCCGCAGTCTAATCCTGTTAACATGAAATAAGCCTGCTCCCGAGCAGGTTTAAGATTGCGCACCTGTTGCTATGACAGCAAGTCCAGGATGAGCGTTGAAGAACCAAACAATCCAAGATCATGCCAAATCGTCAACAATCAAATCCAGCTAACTGAGTTAGCGACGTACGAAGAACGGGCCCCAGGTTGTAAGGATTCAAAGATCCCTGTAGAATTTAATATTGAGTTGAACATTTTGTTCATTACAACAAATGAACCTGCATTTGAAGATTGTATTTAGTTTTGCTTGGAAAAAGCTGGCCCAAACTGAAGTAGGGTTTTAATTCTTCAATTATTGAAATAATGAAACATTTAGTAATAAACATTTATGACAGAAATATTATTACATGTAGCCTAAATTATTGAATTATCATATAATTATCATTATCAACACTTAAATAGCCTAATGCGAATGTCTAGAATAGCGATTTAAAGGTGAACTAAGTAACTTTTTTTACCTTAACTGAACAGCTTCGGAGTCATTGGAATGGTTATATTACTTATTTCGGGTTGAATGGTGGTCGTTTCGCACCCCCCTGGTGCCCGTGAGCGGAAAATACGCACTTGCAACTTTGAGCCGGCGGGCCACCGGCCGCTGCGTCAGGAAGTCTCGCGTGATATCAGGTCTCGCGATGTAAACAATTGCTTTACGGCCAAAAGAAATCTGCTAAAATGCTGTCATTATTGCGCTCCCTCACGCTGTCCGAACCCGAATGAAGAAGACGTTTTAAAGAACGTCCCATCTGCTTTGATGTCGTTGATCTACTAGCCTCTGGTGTCTGAGAATCAACAACGAGTTTTTACAACAGTGTTGTCAAATATCTATTCCGAAGCTGTGGGGGGAGCTCTAGAGAGAAACCTGCGAGCAAAAAGCGAGAATACAGCGAAGAAGTCCCGAAGCTACTGAGTGCTGCTTTAAGTGTGAATTGCAACTTCTCTGTTTTAAGCCAGTCTCAAACTCAGATAGCCTGTGGGGGGTTTGGAGAAGGCAGTTCAGTGGCTTTATCGTGGGGGTGCAGGACAAGAGGTGTTAATGTTCCCGTCTTTCATATGGAGAGTGTCGACTAGCCAGCCTGATGAGCAGGCAAAGGCAAAATTATTTTAAGGATAAATCTCAAAATGTCCAAATGTAGGCCCTACATCTTATTAAATTATAAATATTGTAGTTTTATTTATCGTATTTAAAGGTTTTCCACACACAATTTCAATTGAAGTTTTCAAACCAGTTGTTTCAACTGGTTTTGTAGAGTTTTAGAGTGTGTGAGCAGTGTGTGTATGATTGTAAACAATCTGGCATTATCTAAACATGAACTGTTGACGAAACGCGTTCATGCCATGAAAGAATGGGAGTGAGCAGCAGATACAGAGTGCTTTAATTCACGATCAACCTCGTTTTATTGTAAGGTGAATTCAGCAAGGCATGCTGTGTCTTTGAAGCAAAGGCTATTTGTTACAGTTTTTTCTTTCGTGATTTGTGTCAATGACACGCAGCGATATACAGTATTATCAGCTGTATGGTGTGTTTTTACCCTGAAATGTTTAATTTCGAGAGAGACCCGGCACGCGTAGTGAGGGAGACAAAAGAAACTTACTAAAAAGAGATCCAGCGCGAGAGAGAGGCAAAGAAAAACGGCTGTTCTTAATTTACGTTGCTTTGAACTATTTTAGTTTTGCACCGTTTTAATTGTTTAACTTAGCTGCAATTTCTGTGGCAATACAAATTTTAAATGTCGCAATAAGATTCTGTGTTTCTTATTTTGCATCGCAAAGGGAATAAACTCTAAACTCGATGCAACCCTGTTTTAAATAAATAAACTGTCCCGACACTTTATTTAAACCTTGAAATGTGCGATGGGGTTTCAAACGTAATTAATTTTAGTGTTGTTTTACATTTTCATTGTTGTTTTTTTATTGAAAGCAATACTGTATTAAAAGTCTTTTTCTGATTTGTTCGATCTGTTTTTCTGTTCGATTTGTTTAATCAATTTGTTCGATCATTAAACATTTACCATCGTATATTCTGAATAACTGGACATTTTTAAATAAACACTGACAAAACACTATACAAGTTTTAGAGCTAGATGATATGATGATATATATATATATATATATATATATATATATATATATATGTGTGTAATGATGCAGCGGACGAGGAGGGATCCATTTGCAGCTTTTATTAGAGTGGTCAGACAGGCAGGGTTAAACAACAGCAGACAGGGCAAAGCAGGCTAGGCAGAGACAAACCAGGTGAACAGGCAAGGGTCGAGGCAGGCAGCAAGAATCAGGAATCAATAGACAATCCAGGTCAAGGCAGGCAGAGAACAATCAGGAGTCGAGATACACAGTCCAAGGTCAGTAAATGAGAACAGCAAACACAGGAATAAACGCTCGGAATTGAAAGCCAGGGCAATGCAATACTTCGCAATGAACTTGAGAGTGAACAGGGTTTATATGGGTGAGTGTGGATGAGCTGCAGGTGTTTGTGTAATCAGTCCCAGGTAAGCGGCATGATGGGATATGTAGTTTGTGAGGAAGTGATCCTAGTCTATTGTGGAGCGCCCTCTGGTGGCTCTGGAGGGCACTCCAGCTGGTGATCGTTACATAGCCCCCCCCCCCCAAAGAGCGGCTTCCAGACGCTCCAAAACTGACCGGGTGGGAGGTGGCACGGAGGCGGATCTGGGGGCGGGATGGTGGTCCAGGTCCCTGGAGCAGAAGAGGACCAAGAGACTGCAGCAGGACGGAAGGCCAGGGCGGAGCAGGCTGTGCCGGCGACCAGGGCGGAGCAGGCTGGGGCGGAGCAGGCTGTGCCGGCGACCAGGGCGGAGCAGGCTGGGGCGGAGCAGACTGTACCGGCGACCAGGGCGGAGCAGGCTGTGCCGGCGACCAGGGCGGCCACGGGAAAAGAACAGGCACCCGCTCAGGAACAGACACCGGAACAGGAACAGAAACAGACACCGGCTCAGGAACAGACACCGTGGCAACAGCTATCTCTGCTGAGGCCTCAGGCAACGTGGCAGTGGCCATCTCGTCCGGAGACACTGGCTCGGTGGCGGTCCTCCTGTCCGAAGACACAGGCATGGATTCGACCATCTTGTCCGAAGACACAGACGTGGAGTCGGCCATCTTGTCCGAAGACACAGGCGTGGAGTCGGCCATCTTGTCCGAGGACACAGGCGTGGAGTCGGCCATCTTGTCCGAAGACACAGGCGTGGAGTCGGCCATCTTGTCCGAAGACACAGGCGTGGAGTCGGCCATCTTGTCCGAAGACACAGGCGTGGAGTCGGCCATCTTGTCCGAAGACACAGGCGTGGAGTCGGCCATCTTGTCCGAAGACACAGGCGTGGAGTCGGCCATCTTGTCCGAAGACACAGGCGCCGAAAGAGGAAGAGGAACAGATTCAGGCTCAGTATCAGGATCAGATTCAGGCTCAGTATCAGGCTCAGGCTCAGGAACAGATTCAGTCTCGGCGGGACGAGACTCTGGACGGGCGGACGTGACGTGAAGCTCTGGCTCGGCAGGACTGACGTGAAGCTCTGGCTCTGGCTCGGCAGGACTGACGTGAAGCTCTGGCTCTGGCTCGGCAGGACTGACGTGAAGCTCTGGCTCTGGCTCGGCAGGACTGACGTGAAGCTCTGGCTCGGCAGGACTGACGTGAAGCTCTGGCTCGGCAGGACTGACGTGAAGCTCTGGCTCTGGATCAGGATCAGGATCAGTGCGCTCTGAGCTTGACGGGACCAGCGGCAGCGAGGGCTTTGAGCTGGGTAGGACCAGCGGCGAAGAGGGCTTTGAACTGGACAGGACCAGCAGCGAAGAGGGCTCTGAGCTGGGCAGGACCAGCGGCGAAGAGGGCTCTGAGCTGGGCAGGACCAGCGGCGAAGAGGGCTCTGAGCTGGGCAGGACCAGCGGTGAAGGCTTTGTGCTGGGCAGGACCAGCGGTGAAGGCTTTGTGCTGGGCAGGACCAGCGGTGAAGGCTTTGTGCTGGGCAGGACCAGCGGTGAAAGCTTTGTGCTGGGCAGGACCAGCGGTGAACACAGCTCTGGACTGGCGTGAAGTGCAGGCTCGACTGGACTGGCGTGAAGTGCAGGCTCGGCTGGACTGGCGTGAAGTGCAGGCTCGGCAGGAAGATACTCAGGCAGGAAGGTCTCGGTGAAACATGATTTATGCAGGATAGTCTCGGCGGGACGAGACTCCTGCACGATGGCCCTTATGGCAACACGTACTGACCTCAGCGGGGAATCAGCCACACTGGATACCAGTTCTGGACGATAATAGACCGATCCGGTGACTAGCTTGATGGCTGGCGTGACGGGGACGGTCTCTGGAAACGTCCCCTCAACAGTAGGGGGCTCGGGGAATTCTGCTAAGACGTAACGAGGCTCTGGACGGTCTGCTAAAACGTGACAAGACTCTGGTGCGGCTGCCATTATAGGCACGGAAGTAATGGTGCATTCCTCCGTGCCCCCCACGGTGAACGCTGAACCAATAGTCAACAAGGCATAATCCATAAACTGACTGAGCGATGAACGGGGACCCTCACGGATTAAACGTGATCTAAGCGGCTGATTAATGCCGTCACAAAAGAAATCTATGAGCACACAGTCCGGCATATCAGAACAGTAGGCGAGATCTAAATACTCTTGGCTATAATCCTCAAGCGATCGAGAGCCCTGCTTAAGGGTTAATAACATTAGTGAATTGTCCAAACCTGGCCGATATTCACAGGGAAAGCCGCTGGATCCTTGTAGTGGCGAAGTATTCTGTAATGATGCAGCGGACGAGGAGGGATCCATTTGCAGCTTTTATTAGAGTGGTCAGACAGGCAGGGTTAAACAACAGCAGACAGGGCAAAGCAGGCTAGGCAGAGACAAACCAGGTGAACAGGCAAGGGTCGAGGCAGGCAGCAAGAATCAGGAATCAATAGACAATCCAGGTCAAGGCAGGCAGAGAACAATCAGGAGTCGAGATACACAGTCCAAGGTCAGTAAATGAGAACAGCAAACACAGGAATAAACGCTCAGAATTGAAAGCCAGGGCAATGCAATACTTCGCAATGAACTTGAGAGTGAACAGGGTTTATATGGGTGAGTGTGGATGAGCTGCAGGTGTTTGTGTAATCAGTCCCAGGTAAGCGGCATGATGGGATATGTAGTTTGTGAGGAAGTGATCCTAGTCTATTGTGGAGCGCCCTCTGGTGGCTCTGGAGGGCACTCCAGCTGGTGATCGTTACATATATATATATATATTAGAGGTGGGCATAGATTAATTTTTTTTTTATCTAGATTAATCTAGATTAATTTTGAAATTAATCTAGATTAATCTAGATTAAAATGGCTCATTTGAATCTGCCGAAGGCATTCAGAATATGTGTGCTACCCAAATAATGACTATAAAAGTAAGTCTTTGAGAACGGGTTTCTCAAGCCAGGTGGCGCATTAGACCAGGGGCTCATCTCCTGTTTCCAAAATGCATCACAAACTGCTTGAGAAAGCTGTTCTACTCATAGACTGTAAAAGGTTACTACTGTACTGTTACCGTCCGTAGGCAACATTAGGTAGGCCTATGTTATTATCAACTACTATAGGCTATCAATTAGGGATGGGCGATATGGCCTAAAATCTATATTGTGATATACATTGCAGCCTCTTGCGATAACGATATACAGTATATTATAATAAAACCATTTCAGAACAGATTACACAGACCCATGCTAAACAACTGCTAAATGTATTTTTTTTTTAAAGGGTGTATGTAGTTTTGAGAACATATATTGTGCAAAACTGTAAGTATACAACATAATTTTGCAGATAAATAAAATGTAAGTACACTAGCTGCAGAGACTTAAGTAGGTCTAATGTTTATTATGGCTTGGAGCTTATGAAACCCCAAATTTAAAATTAGAATATTGTCTAACTGATGTCTTTTCAGTTAAAAAGAAACACAACAATGATTCTTAAAATCGAGATTATGTGCTACACCACTAGGATATATTGGAATGGGAATAATACGCGCGCGCTGGTATTCAGTGATATCATGTTTCGTTTTGAATTTGAGGTGGTAGAACGGATTAGTCGTGTGTTAACTGACCGAATTGTTACCCCACACACTCTGTATATAGTTTGCTGCTGCTCGTCTGACGGCTTAAACCCGAACCAAGTCCAAATAATGGATGTTGCACCGATCTTTTTCACCAGCTTTCACTTTCAGCCGTGTTTACTTAAGATGACGACGAATATGCGTTGCAGCCGGGTTTACCTCGCGGCAGCGGGTAGATTGCGTCATCATAGCTTGTGTAGTATAGAGCCATCTCCCAACCCAACTTGGAGAATAGATTAACGGCGATATTTTTTTTATCACGCGATAAGAGTCTCGCGTTAACGCAGCACGTTAACGCCGATAACGGCCCACCACTAATATATATATATATAACACTGATACAAGTGATCACCCGGATTTAGACATACCTATATTGTATTTATATAAAGTGTTCACAGGCTAATTTAGTTTATGTATTATGTGTTGAAACCAGGCACATATAAATGTCAGAAAAGAGGATTCCTGGCTGCATGTCAATATCCATGGATCACTGGGTCTTTGATAAGTTGTTAGGAACACTATATCGAGTTAAACTGATAATCGTTTGTTTTACTCGCGTTTTCTCAGTTTCCCTGTTAACTCCAGTCACGCTGCAGCTCTCAGTCCGACCGCGTGTTGTGGTGTAAGGGTGGATTTCCTGCAGGGGTTCAGTCTGCAAGACTGCCGAATGACTAAAGAAACGTTATTAGCAAGATGGTAGAAAGTAGATGGTAGATGTACATTTCTTGTCTATTCCACCCACTGCTACTTATAACAACGACGGAAATAAGCGCCGTTACAATAGCTTAATATGTGGGAGAGCGTTGCTATAGAGAGTGACAATATTGTATTGCAATATGTAGCACTTCAAAGTCAATACCAAATCAAAACTATTTAGCACATTATTTGTAATTGAAAAGGTTTAATGACAAAATATGGTTATGGTTACTTAAAATAGTTACAAAATAGATGTATGAGATGATGATAACTTATACAATTAATCTTACCCAGAATATATGAAAAATGTTACCAGATAGATAGATAGATAGAGAGAGAGAGAGAGAGAGAGAGAGAGAGAGAGAGAGAGAGAGAGAGAGAGAGAGAGAGAGAGTGTAGAGAGTGTAGAGAGTAAGAGAAAAGAGGAGGTAAAGAGAGAGCCCCAAGAAAGGGACCCAGAGAATAAGAAGAGAGCTAGAGCATAAAAGAGACAGAGCAACAGTTACAATCTTCTTTTATCCTTTCCTGACCATGTGACTAAAACCCAGATGTGAGACATTCAAACTGACCAATCAGATAATTACAACTTCCCCCACCGTACTAAAGGTGTGACAATTCATCGACCCCCAAAGTACACACATCTTGGCCTACAGGCCTTGATTACTATCAGAAACCTCTAGGAACTTTAGGAACTCCAAATGGTCCTTGGGGAAAGAAGGGGTGGAAAACAGTAAAGCAAATGTCTTGGTTCATTTCAAATATCTTGGATTATTTTCAATCCTACACTTGCGGGAAAGTGATCTCAATGCATACCCTTTATATCTCAGCTTGTATTACATTAGCGATCCAAAGCGACTTACATTGTATTTCAAGGTACACATTTTACATTCTTAGCAGTTCTCAGTTCTTGCTTTCCCTGGGAAATTACCTTTTTCTTTAGTTCTTGCCATGTGAATGACAGTCGGTGGAGGATAGTCAGTCAGACTTCTCACTGATATAGATCCAAAAATGCGCGGGACATGTTTGTCTATGCTGAACTGTAAAGAAAAAGAAAAAAAAAACACTGACAAAAATGAAATTTACTCACAGCATAATAAATAATAGGTCAGTTTGTAGTACCTTTTTCTTTAGTTTTTGCTGCGTGAATGACAGTCGATGTGGAGGATAATCAGTCATTCTCCTCACTGATATAGACCCTAAATTGCACGGGACACGTTTGTCTATGCAAATACGTGAGAAAACACAAAAATATTAATTAATCTTCCACTGACAAAACTGTAGTTTACTCACAGCATTATAAATAAGGGAATATGTCAGCTTGTAATACCTTTTTTATTTAGTTTTTTTCGTGTGAATGACGGTCGGTGGATGATAGTCTCCTCACCGATATATATCCAAAATTGCCCAAGGGACACGTTTGTCTATGCCAAAATGTGAGAAAACACACAAAATATTAATTAGTTTTACACTGTCAAAAAATGTGGTTTACTCACAGCATAATAAATAAAGGAATAGGTCAGCTTGTATTACCTATTTCTGTAGTTGTTGCCATGTGAATGAAGGTCGGTGGATGATAGTCTCCTCACGGATATATCCAAAATTGCGCGGGACACGTTTGTCTACGCTAAAATGAGAAAACTGAAAAATATAAATTTTCTGTGGTTTACTCACAGCATAATAAATAAAAGAATATGTCAGCTTGTATTACCTATTTCTTTAGTTTTTGCCGTCTGAATGACGGTTAGTGGAGTCAGTCAGTCTCCTCACTGATAAATATCAAAAATTGCGCGGGACATGCTTGTCTATGTCAAAATATGAGAAAACTCACAAAAATATAAATGACTTTTCCACTGACAAAACTGTCGTGTACTCTGAGCACAACTACTCCCGCTGATTAAAAAAAAAGTCTCTGAGTAAATGCAACGGCAATGTCGCGTTGGCTTGTCGTTTCTACGTGACACAAATTATGTAACTTACTACAGTAGTAAGTAACTTACTTACTTTAGCCAGTCGGTCTTCTTAAGATGAAGAGTCACGACAATACAACGTTAAAACGTATAAAAGTGCTCTAAAGAGGATGAAGCAGCTTGCTGTGCTTACCTGTTGAATATCTTCATGGACGCCATCATGTTCCGAGTTACTCCTTGTGAGCTGTGTGTGGGGGATGGGCAGACTGAAATAGATACGCTGGGTTTTCCAGAGAGAGATGGGAGAACGCAGTGAAGAGACTTAAATGTAGGCTTCGAATGAAGCTGAAAACTTTAAATGTATTTATTTATGTGTTTATTTCATGAGCTATGAAAACTATAAAAGTATGCCTTATACAAAAGTAATTTCTTGAAAAATAAAATGTAAAAGAAATTAGAAACCCGCCAAAAAATTGTAAACCCACACACTGGTTTCTAATTTATTTTTATTTGCAACCATAAACAAACTAGATTAAATTAATTAAATTCAACTTAAATATTTAGAACAAATCATACATTAATTAATCGTTTGCCTCAAAAACAGGATGTACACTCATAAACATGAAAAATAAATAAACATTGAAAGACTGGTAAAAGAAGAATGTGCTTTGTGGGCAGGTTGCCTAACCTTGTCAGTTACAGCATCTTTACTGGTCATTGGTTCCCCTGGCGGAGCAGCTGTTTCACCACCTCTTGCACAATAACCAGCACCAGTTCTGTTAAAAATTGAGCACATAAGAACCTCCGAATTCCAGTTCAGACTTGATGCAAAATCAATCATGCATCACTAGATTTTGGATGGCTTTCCTGAGGTAGGCTAAATATCACGTTATGACATTGTTCTCCAGCTGTTTTATTGACATCTTTCCACAGTTGAAACACTGATTGATCCATTTTTACTAACTACTCTAGTAAAAAGGAAGAGATCAGTTCGCGTGCCACCTGACCTGAGGCTCTACAGCTATCTTATACATCACATGTATTTACAATTTCATAATAATTTTGAAATAATTTTGTAATAATTTTGTAATAATTTTGTAATAATTTTGTAATAATTTTGTAATAATTTCGTAAAATTTGAAAGCTGAGACTGTTTCATAATGTATGTGTGGCCTGAAGGCACGAGAACAGTGTCATTGTAAGTCTCACGCTGAGTGCCAGATAGCTGGCAGCCCTGGTTTAGCTGTTTTGTCTGTGTTTTTATGGCCCTCAGTTTGTAATGTGTGTGTTCTTGTCTACATTAAGTTAGTTCTGTCAGGTCCATTAAGTCAAGAACACACAGACAATAAAATAATTAAGAATTTTTATTGAATAGATTGCAAACAAGTTGATGTTCCTGAATTTAAATTTGGCGGTATGGCTCTGTTCAGGGAGTCCTCTGACCTTTCATGAGCACCATGAAATAGCAGAGAGTCAGAGGACAGCAGCAGCAGCATTAGGGAACGCTCACACAGTTTTAGGACTGTGAGAGCTAAAATATCCCCCTGTGAACAGAGCAGGCAACATGACATAAAGCAAATGCCACGTTATGCATAAGGAGGAGCTGGGGAGGTGGCGGGCAGCAGAAGCGAGCAGCAAGCATGTATGAGCAACTGAATGCGTTTTAAATAGGGCGCCTTGTTTGAGCTTTGGCCATTGAGCAGCGAGGGGAGTTAACCAGCTAATGCAGCTCAGCTGAAGCAGATCAGCTGACGGGACAGTGTTGTTAGCAAATAGCATTAGCAGCATCTTGACTACCTGGCCTGCCAGAACTGACGCTGACGCTCAATTTATTCTCCTGCACTTTTGTTTTGATCTGAATTGTTAATAAACGTGACCACTGGGCATAGATCTTGCCTCAACTTTGTTGCAACAAGCACAATGACAATAAATAAAAAGTTTAAATCACTACATTTTAATCCAATGTATAAATCATATTCATTACTGTATATTTAGTTACATTACATATTTTTCAATATATTCACATTTAGGAGGGTTCAAAGCTATTTTTTTTTTTTTATTATTCATTCTCTAACAAGAACATCTTTAAACAGGAATGCATTTTTGGTTTTGCTTTGGTTTATTCTTGTTCATGTTTCCTCGAGTTAAAATGGGTAAATACACTTATGGCTTTTGATCCAAAAAAAATAATTAAAATGTAATGTGCTTTGTAACATTCTAAAATATTAATTTTACATAATACAAATGATGCAACATGCTTTCAATGATTATTACTATGGTTAAATTTTAAGTTTGAATAGGCCTACAAAAAAAAATGACTTTAAAGGTACAATGTGAAGTTGGTTTCACTCATGAGAGTCGTTATGCTGAAGCCAGTGGTCAGTTCCCCTTGTCAAGTCGTCACCTTAAAAAAAAAGAAAAAGTCAAGTTACCTTAATTTATAGATTGTATAGATTGTTTCAAAGCAGCTTTACAGTGATAATAGGAAATTAAAGTACCAAAGATTGTTTTGGAATAAAGTTACTGTCCAGCTAAAGTTAGTTTTCGAAAGCAAGTTTATTTATATAGCACATTTCATACACAATGGCAATTCAAAGTGCTTTACATAGGAGAAATTAAAATAATTAAAAGAAATAAGAATAATTAAAACAGTTTAGAAAAATAAAATAAAATACAGTACAGTACAGTCGGACGAACAGTGGCACAGTGCATATTCAGTAAATGCACAGCTAAACAGAAGTGTTTTGAGTCTGGATTTGAATGTGACCACTGTAGGAGCACATCTGATCTCTTCTGGAAGCTGGTTCCAGCTGTGGCTGGCATAATAGCTAAAAGCAGACTCGCCATATTTAGAGTGAACCCTTGGTATTTCTAGCTGATATGATCCTAATGATCTGAGTGATCTGTTGGGTTTATATTCAGTGAGCATATCTGCAATGTATTGAGGTCCTAGGCCATTGAATGATTTATATACCAGTAATAATACTTTAAAATCAATCCCAAATGTAACTGGGAGCCAGTGTAAAGACCTGAGGACTGGTGTGATATGTTCATATTTTCTGGTTCTGCTCAGAATCCTAGCGGCAGCGTTCTGTATGAGCTGCAACTGTCTTATGGTCTTTTTGGGAAGGCCAGTGAGGAGTCCATTACAATAATCCACCCTGCTGGTGATGAAAGCATGAACAAGTTTCTCTAAGTCTTGTCTGGAAACAAAGCATCTAATTCTTGCAATATTTTTCAGATGATAGTATGCTGATTTAGTTATTGCTTTGACATGACTACTGAAACTAAGGTCTGACTCTAGTGTCACACCAAGATTCCTGACTTGATTTTTAGTTGTTTGACCCCTAGAGTGAAGGTATGCGTTCACCTTGAGAACTTCATCTTTGTTTCCAAACGCAATAACTTCAGTTTTGTCTTTGTTTAATTGAAGAAAGTTTTGACACATCCAACTGTTGACTTCATCAATGCATCGGCACAAGGAGTCAATGGGGCTGTAATCATTATGGTGCGTTCACACCGGACGCGAATAGCGCGTCAGGCGCGAGTGATTTCAATGTTAAGTCAATGCAAAGACGCGTTACGCGCGTAAAAAATTCCTGCGGCGCGAATGAGGCGTAGAGCGCGGCGCGGTAGACGCGAATACGCCTCATTCGCGCGTCAAGTTCGCGCGAATGGCGCGAATTGAGCGTCTGGCGCGTTAAGCGCGTTACACGCGAATGTTTTATGTAGTGCTTTTTGTGCATTCTCGCGTTTGACGCGAATTCGCGTCTGCCGCCCGAGTTGAAAAATCTGAACTTCTGCGTCAATTCGCGCCGCGTTAACCAATCAGGAGCCTGCTTGCTGCTGTCACGTGGTGAAGTGACAGTTTATAATGTTATTTTATGTTTGGCCTCGATAAATTATTTTGTAATATGACTAAAATGCTTGGTGTGCAAAGCAAATCTTTCACATAAAAACTCGATTTCAATATATGAGAGATACTCATTTTGTATTGAAAGCTATTTATTCCATCTATTCTAGATTATATGAAACATTATTATTCTAATGTAAAGACAACAAACACAATTTAGTGTATTAAAACTTTAAAAAAATCACAGGACAGGTTTCACTTTTGGAGGCTGGCTCCATTTATTATCAAAACAAAAATAAATGACAGATTAGGTGGGTGCGGGCAAGGGCTCGGCTGTGTTCTGAGCTGAGTGCCGCTGTCTGCTCGACCTTGAGCGCCAGTTAGCATCAGTGTTAGCTACTGGCTGATTCAGTCTGTGTTCGATCACATTCATCATGTTTGAGGATTCCTCGCGCCGGGCTGTAGAGCGCGGGCTCGACAGGCATAGACCACTCGAGGCCGAGGCCTTATACAGCCTACGCTGTCCTCGTCAGCGTCCTCACCGTTAGGTCCACCAAAACTAGCTCCTGGAGCAAATTGTGAAACTCCTGAAACCCTCCGGAGGGTCTGGTGGACCCGAGTACAGCGACGATGTCCCCTACGCAGCTGTTTTTGCTCTCCAGAGCATATACGAGCGGTGACTCTCTCGATTAATGCTAATGCTAATGCTCGATAAACATCTAAAAAAGATGGCCGCCAAAACTTTCACCTCTGACGCGCGTAAATTTCGCTTCAAACTTTTGTTTTTACGCGCGTTAGACACGCGAATTAACACAAAGTGGTCAAGCGTCAAACTAGACGCGGTAGACGCGAATTTGACGCGCTATTCGCGTCCGGTGTGAACGCAACATTAGGCGATAGGGCTAAGTACAGCTGTGTGTCGTCTGCATAGCTGTGGTAAGCAATTTGGTTCTTTCTCATTATTTGGCTCATTGGGAGCATATACAGGTTGAACAGGAGTGGCGCAAGAATTGAGCCTTGAGGGACTCCGCATGTCATGGATGTCCACTCAGACTTATGGTCTCCTATACTCACATAATAACCTCTCCCATCTAAGTATGACCTGAACCATTTTAGGACTATCCCAGAAAGCCCCACCCAGTTTTCCAGCCTGTCAAGAAGTATGTTATGATCGACAGTGTCAAATGCAGCACGAGTAGAGTAGTACCAGCACTGATAATGTTCCTGAATCAGTATTTAAGCGAATATCGTTTATTATCTTTATGAGCGCTGTCTCTGTGCTGTGGTGCGGTCGGAAACCAGATTGAAAATTGTCAAAGTATCCATTCGAGCTTAAGAATTTGTTCAGCTGATTGAAGACAACTTTTTCAATGATCTTGCCTATGAAAGGAAGATTCGAGATCGGTCTATAGTTGCTTAATATGGTCTTATTCAGATTGCTCTTTTTCAGGAGGGGCTTGACAATTGCAGTTTTCAGGGAGTTTGGAAAACTCCCAGAGAGAAGTGAGGCATTTACCACTTCTAGAAGATCTGCTTCTAAACTGTTTAGCACACTTTTGAAAAAAGATGTGGGAAGTGTGTCAAGAGCGCATGTTGATGTTTTAAGGTGCTGTACGGTTTCTTCCAAAATGTTGCCATCAATTTCTTTGAAGTCAGACATAGTAACTACTTTCTCAGGTGGTCTGATCTGTCTGACCCCAGCGCAACTCAAGGATGTGCAGATCACCTTTCTGATATTATTGATTTTGTCAGAGAAGAAGGAAGCAAACTCACTGCACTTGCTGTTTGAGAGCATTTCACTGGGAATCTGGCTTGGGGGGTTTGTCAGTCTCTCTACAGTAGCAAAAAGAGTGCGTGTGTTGTTTAAATTGCTGTTTATAATATTTGAGAAAAAAGTCTGTCTAGCTTTGCCTAGTTCCATATTGAAAGCATGCAGGCTGTCTTTGTAGATGTTATAATGGACTACAAGTTTTGTCTTCCGCCACATGCGCTCTGCTTTTCTGCATTGTCTTTTCATAATTTACACTGCTGTTGAGTTTCTCCAAGGTGCTTTTTGTCTGCCACTCTTCTTCCTGACTTTAACAGGAGCAATATCATCAATTACATTTTTAACTTTTAAGTTAAAAGAATCAAGGAGAAAATCAACAGAGTCAGCAGATATGCTTGGTGTTAAGGATATAGCCTTCATAAATAGTACACTAGTGTTCTCATTTAAGCATCTCTTCTTGACAGACACAGATCTAGCTTCAGTGGCAGGAGAGATCAATATATCAAAGAAAATACAGAAATGATCAGACAGTGCTACATCCTTAATAACAATCGATGAAATGTTTAGACCCTTACTGATATAGAGTGTGTCCATGATTGTGTGTGGGTCCATGTACATGCTGAGTCAGATCAAAAGTTTTTAAAACAGTTTTGATTTCTTTTGCCATATTGTTTTCTGCATTATCTATGTGAATGTTAAAATCTCCAGCAATGGCAATACAGTCAAACTCTGAGGTAATTGTTGATAACAGTTCTGTAAAGTCCTCAGCAAAGCCTGGAGAGTATTTTGGAGGCCTGTAAATAATGATAAGTAAAATGCGTGGAGCACCTTTTAAAACAGTAGCTCGGCGCGCAGGCCTTGGTGTTTCAGGTGCCTGCCATTTTTTTGTTTGGTATCTGGGGGCTTGCAAGGCAAGGCAAGGCAAGGCAAGTTTATTTATATAGCACATTTCATACACAATGGCAATTCAAAGTGCTTTACATAGAAGAAATTAAAATAATGAAAAGAAATAAGAATAATTAAAACAGTTTTGCTGCTGAAGTGAAGTCCTGTGGTCATTCATACTGTTTCCAGGTGTGTGTGTGCCGTTCAGATTGACTGGATTGGCACACACTGCAGAAGGATGATTGAGGGAGAAGTAGATATTGTCCTTTAACACTCTTGAACCAAGTTTGTTTGGGTGATGGCCATCCCCGATTAAATAGTTGTCTCTGACTCCATAAAAGATTGAAGTTGTCAATGAAGTTTACTCCTTTTATATTGCAGGTTTTTTGCAGCCATGTATTAAGCCCAAGCAACCGTGAAAACCTGTTTGTTCCTCTTGCTGGGAGTGGTCCACTGATGAATGTTTGAACTTTCAGTCTTTTAAGTGTTTCAAAAAGTTCATTGAAATCCTTCTTAAGGAGTTCTGACTGCTCTTTATGAATATCATTCTTTCCCACATGAATGATGAGTCGATTTGCAGTCTTATGTTTCATTAGAATGTTCTGAAGTTCCCTGTTTATATCAGAAGTTGTTGCTTGTGGAAGGCAGCACGTAGTTGTATCCCTGCCGCTAATGTTTCTGATTATGGAGTCCCCCACTATCAGAGTCCTGGGCTCGGCTGCGCTCTGAGCTGAGTGCCGCTGTCTGCTCGACCTTGAGCGCCAGTTAGCATCAGTGTTAGCTACTGGCTGATTCAGTCTGTGTTCGATCACATTCATCATGTTTGAGGATTCCTCATTTACATTCATTAGTACTTCAAATCTGTTCTCAAGATGTATAGGTGTTGGTAGGAGACCAGTGTTTGCAATCCTTGTCAGAGCTGTATCTGGGGTAGAGGATGCTACTGTGGCAATATGTGGGGCTCGTGACAATCTGATGTCTCGAGTGCCTTTGGGTCTCGCTCCGTTTGTGCCATCGATTTGTAAGTCGATCGGCTTGTTTCTCTACCTGTTGAGGAGCACTAGTTTCATGGGACTCACCGGCTATATGCTGAGGGTTTCCATGACGAAGCTCTGTTGTAAATTTTTACATGATAAAAAAGTGTCATATCGCGATATCACTGATATAGCGACGCAATGACGTATGGCGCATTACGTTCCCTAGCACGCACAATAACAACACCTGTCTGAGCGTGAGAGCAGCAAGTCAGCCTCCAATGATGATTTAGTACCTAAAAAGGAGCTACTTCAATAGTATTTTAATAATTACCACAGGTATACCACTTATAATGCGGGAAATTCCCCCGCAAACATTGATTCACTTTAGCATGTACATTGTATGAGTAGCCTAAATGAATCCACACAGATTATAAAATCAAATCAATAATTTTAAAACTTTCTCCAAGACGCAATTTTACCAACCGCGTGAGTGTTCAGCGGTGCCGCGTCTTCTCTCTCTCGCTCTCAAAATGGGTTGCACAAGTCAAGCGTCGATACCACACTCTTGTGTTTAGCAGTCAGGACATGACGGAATTGTCTTTTGTCACTTGCATCGTAATTAAAGTTTATCATTTTCACTTCTTTTTAAGTCTTATCAGTTTAAACATTTGCGATTTTAAACTATTCAGTACTCGCACACTCTCTCTGAGAGATGTTTACTCTGCGTGCATACATACAGTAAAGCCGTCTCACAAACAGCTCAAGAGTAACAAAAGTTATTTTTCGTGGATTATATCGCTTTAACAGGGGAAAAACACACAAAATTGTGTAAAAATTCCGGTCATGGTTAGTATATTCATAAACAGTCGGTTATGTCTGAAATAAGCATAAAACGCATGTGACAGTGTGACAGACAGTATAATGAAAACAGTAATGGATCCGGGCACTAGCTCTAAAAGTGACAGCAGCCATATGTGTCTGTCATTAATGTTGTCGTCAAAACAACAAAAGATTGCTTTAATTGTAAGGAATCAGAATTAATAGCCTATGTATTTAATTTAGTCAGGTCTCAGGACTAGTGTTATTTTACATTTGATTACCTTATTCAGTTTCTGTAGTATTTCTGAATAGTGTTAGACCTACCCAAAAACTTTTCTCTTTCTCTTTATTTGTATTTTTATTATTTTGTATATATTTTTTTGCTACTTTTTTCAATTAATTCAAAGATTGATATCAAGCTTCCTTGTGTTGTGTAAACTCTTAAAAACAAAATTACCCTATTGTAAAAACGCAATGAGTGAGCAAACATTTAGGTGAGATAAATGTAATAAAAAAAATTGTCTACATTTTTTTTTCTATATCGTCATAAATATCATTATCGCAAATATTCTTGAAATATCGAGATATAATTTTGAGGCTATATCGCCCACCCCTAGTGTCAAGTCAAGTCACCTTTATTTATATAAGACCTTTTTACAATACAGATTGTTTCAAAGCAGCTTTACAGAGATAACAGGAAAATAATGCAACAAAGTTTGTTTCCAGAAGAAAATAGCGTCACAGTCCAGCTTCAGTAAGTTCAGTGATGTTTCATTTTTGTTGTAAAAGCCGCTCTGGAGAAAACCGTGATGTCATCGTCCAGCTCAGGTCAGTTCTCATTAGGGGTGGGCGATATAGCCTCAAAATTATATCACGATATTTCAAGAATATTTGCGATAATGATATTTATGACGATATAGAAAAAAAAATGTAGACAATTTTTTTAATTACATTTGTCTCACCTAAATGTTTGCTCACTCATTGCGTTTTTACAATAGGGTCATTTTGTTTTTAAGAGTTTACACAACACAAGGAAGCTTGATATCAATCTTTGAATTAATTGAAAAAAGTAGCAAAAAATATATACAAAATAATAAAAATACAAATAAAGAGAAAGAGAAAGAGAAAAGTTTTTGGGTAGGTCTTACACTAGCACTCAGAAATACTACAGAAACTGAATAAGGTAATCAAATGTAAAATAACACTAGTCCTGAGACCTGACTAAATTAAATACATAGGCTATTAATTCTGATTCCTTACAATTAAAGCAATCTTTTGTTGTTTTGACGACAACATTAATGACAGACACATATGGCTGCTGTCACTTTTAGAGCTAGTGCCCGGATCCATTACTGTTTTCATTATACTGTCTGTCACACTGTCACGCGCATTTTGTGCTTATTTCAGACATAACCGACTGTTTACGAATATACTAACCATGACCGGAATTTTTACACAATTTTGTGTGTTTTTCCCCTGTTAAAGCGATATAATCCATGAAAAATAACTTTTGTTACTCTTGAGCTGTTTGTGAGACGGCTTTACTGTATGCACGCAGAGTAAACATCTCTCAGAGAGAGTGTGCGAGTACTGAATAGTTTAAAATCGCAAATGTTTAAACTGATAAGACTTAAAAAGAAGTGAAAATTATAAACTTTAGTTACGATGCAAGTGACAAAAGACAATTCCGTCATGTCCTGACTGCTAAACACAAGAGTGTGGTATCGACGCTTGACTTGTGCAACCCATTTTGAGAGCGAGAGAGAGAAGACGCGGCACCGCTGAACACTCACGCGGTTGGTAAAATTGCGTCTTGGAGAAAGTTTTAAAATTATTGATTAAAATCAACTCATACAATGTACATGCTAAAGTGAATCAATGTTTGCGGGGGAATTTCCCGCATTATAAGTGGTAGACCTGCGGGAATGATTAAAATACTATTGAAGTAGCTCCTTTCTAGGTACTAAATCATCATTGGAGGCTGACTTGCTGCTCTCACGCTCAGACAGGTGTTGTTGTTGTGCGTGCTAGGGAACGTAATGCGCCATACGTCATTGCGTCGCTATATCAGTGATATCGCGATATGACACTTTTTTATCATGTAAAAATTTATACCGGTATTATCGTGGACGGTATGATATGGCACAGTCCTAGTTCTCATATAATGCTGTCAATGCAGGCAGATCAATATTATTGTTTAATATTAAATTACATGTCCCCAACTAAGCAAGCCAAAAGAGACAAAGGCGAAAAAGGTGACAGTGGCAAGGAACCAAAACTCCATCAGTTGACAGAATGGAGGAAAAAAAAGAAGAAAAAAAAGTGTATTAAGTTAGTTGGCCTCCTCTCGCTTAGAGAGTCGGTATGTTGAAGCCACTGCTCCACTGAGCTCCAGGAAGGTGATGAATAGGTGTGTGCTGGTCCTCAAAATGTTTTTGGGCTGCCCCAATATCTGGTCAAGGCTACGTACTTTAGGAATGCATCACTTAGAGGAAATGTTTTTGCCGTAGCATCTCTGCTTCCTAGTCTGGAGTAGCTTAGAGTAGGCAGGTCCTGAATGAGAGCCTCCAGCTCAAGACTGGCAGCTAGGGATCCTGGTATGCCTCCTCTTATTGTAATGCTCCCTTAGAGCTCAAACACTTGCCCCGAGGGCATGCCAGTGTTATTCTGGAGTAGTAGGCCCGGCATTAGGAGGCCTCCTCGATAGTCCGGTTGCATGAGACCTATGCTCCAATTGCTTAAAAGGTAAAAGGTCTTAAGCTGAGTACATCGCTTGTGTTGGCAGTGTGAGCAAGTGTCTTGTCTTTAAGGTACTTCGTGGGCTTGCTCCACCACCACTGTGCCAGTTTATAAAACAGAAAGCTAAGGTCAATAGAGTAACCAGAGCAACCACCAGAGGGAACTGCATAGTTCAATATAGACAAAGTAGGATTGGAAACACAGCCTTTTCTGTCAGAGCCACAATTTTTTGGAATAGTCTGCCCAATGAGTTAAGGGAGTGTAATAGTCTCTCCACTTTTAAAAAACAGCTTAAATCTTGGATTAGGCACAATTACAATTGTAACCATACACCAAATACTTAAGTCCATGAACATACTTTTCTTTATTGCCTTTTTTTTCCTGAATTTACTTTGCACTGCAATTAAATGGAGGGTTAGGTGAGGTGAGCAATATATTGTCTGTTTGAGGGTATGCTCTTTTTTTTTATTGCTGCTGTATTTATTACATTGCTACTGTATTTATTAAATTTATACTGTATTTTTATCAACTTTTGTATTTTAGGGTGCCTGTTAAGACCTGGCTAGGGACAACAGATGGAAACTAGCACTTGTAGCTAACGCTGGCTTGTTTACAGCAAGTAACTTGTTTGTTGATCAATGAGCATTGTCCCTATCAAAAAAAAAAAAAAAAAAAAAAGTATCCTAAGCCCAGCAGACCTCTGGTGACTACCTCTGCTAGAAATTGATTTGTTACCAAGTAGTTGGCCCTTCATGGGCCACCTTGAAAGCAATCCTTCGGGTTGATCTAGGCTCTTAGCGTGCTAGCAAATAAGTGGCCTGACTCCCTGGTATGGCGCAGACTGAGGTCAGGTTGTAGGCCTCACAGGAGCCTCCCTGACATTAGCCCTAGAGTTCTAGATTCATTACCAAGTAGTTGGCTCTAAAGCAGGCCAACTTAAAGGCGTTCCTCTGGGTCGAGCTAGGTTGTTTAGCACTTTCAGCTAAATCAGTGTCCTAACTCCCTAGAGTTTCATCATGTTGCAGGCTCACATGGAGCTTCTCTGTTATTGTTTAGGCTTGGTCGATGCACTGCTCAGTTAAGTACTTCCCTCATTTGAAGAGGGTCTTTCTGTAGAGTACTTCGCTCCTGAAGTCTGGTCAGAAGGTTGAAGGACTCTGATGAGACCTCCCTGGTAGATCATAATATTAGGCTGTTAGGTACTCCCTTTGGAGTACACAGCCTCCACTGTGCTTTGAAAAAGATAGCACTCTGTAGGTCCAGGGTTGAACTCCACTCGGTTGTAAGGGTTGGAAAGCGCTATGCTGAGTACTTTTCCCCAGGATGCCCATCTCTTTATCCGGTGTGAGTTGGTAACCTGTCTTGTGTTTTGATATATAAACTGGTAAAAAAGGGTGGGTCTGTCTGAACATTTAGGCTTAACGTACATGCATGTATGGAATTAAGACTTTTTATAGTTTGTTAGTTTGAAACAATATGTCATTTCCATGTGATAATTTCTCTTGAAGTATTTGTTCAATTAAAACAAGAAAGAACAAATGGGACCATGTATTTGTGTTGCAGTTTAAACAGTGAATATATTCATCACTATACAGCATACAATCATCATGAATGTACATTACAATCATCACACTATATCATATTGGAGATACAAGGTGTATTATATACACACACATATACATACACACATATATATATATATATATATATATATATATATATATACATACATACATACACACATATACATTTTATATATATATATATATATATATATATATATATACACACACACTCACCTAAAGGATTATTAGGAACACCTGTTCAATTTCTCATTAATGCAATTATCTAATCAACCAATCACATGGCAGTTGCTTCAATGCATTTAGGGGTGTGGTCCTGGTCAAGACAATCTCCTGAACTCCAAACTGAATGTCAGAATGGGAAAGAAAGGTGATTTAAGCAATTTTGAGCGTGGCATGGTTGTTGGTGCCAGACGGGCCGGTCTGAGTATTTCACAATCTGCTCAGTTACTGGGATTTTCACGCACAACCATTTCTAGGGTTTACAAAGAATGGTGTGAAAAGGGGAAAACATCCAGTATGTGGCAGTCCGAAAATGCCTTGTTGATGCTAGAGGTCAGAGGAGAATGGGCCGACTGATTCAAGCTGATAGAAGAGCAACTTTGACTGAAATAACCACTCGTTACAACCGAGGTATGCAGCAAAGCATTTGTGAAGCCACAACACGCACAACCTTGAGGCGGATGGGCTACAACAGCAGAAGAGCCCACCGGGTACCACTCATCTCCACCACAAATAGGAAAAAGAGGCTACAATTTGCACAAGCTCACCAAAATTGGACAGTTGAAGACTGGAAAAATGTTGCCTGGTCTGATGAGTCTCGATTTCTGTTGAGACATTCAGATTGTAGAGTTAGAATTTGGCGTAAACAGAATGAGAACATGGATCCATCATGCCTTGTTACCACTGTGCAGGCTGGTGGTGGTGGTGTAATGGTGTGGGGGATGTTTTCTTGGCACACTTTAGGCCCCTTAGTGCCAATTGGGCATTGTTTAACCCTCTGGGGACCAAAAACGCGCCCGCGCGTTTTGCTCGTTTTTTTTTTTAGCAATGAAAAATAAACACAAAATGCTCTGTTAATTTTGATCTTTCATTTTCGTGTAATACATCAATCGATCCTGTTCAGTTTCTATTTTTTTTCTGTATACTCACAATACAAATAAAGTGTTTTGCTTTTTGACAAATAAAGAAAAACTAACATGATGCTATTTCTGCCTTCTCTCTGTCAGTAAACTCCCATTTGAAACGCGTTCGAAAATTATCTATAACTCCGCGAAAATTCAGTCAAACAGACCCACGGGCATAAAGCTTGAGATCGCAGCTTTTAAATGAAGTAATTTATATAAAAAACAAATATTATCAGCTTCTGTAATCTCTATAAAAAGAGAGCGACTCCAGTCGAGCTCATTACGAGCCATTCAAAAGTAATGTGACCACTCCCCGGAGAGCGCGTGCTATTCAAACGCAAATTCTGAGAACCATTTCAGTCTGTGAAACGCCCCCACATCAGCTGTAAACAAAGAGGCATAATATAGCCTACCTTATGGAGAAAATTTTCCGTGCTGATATGAGGAGCAGATCCCGCTGAGGAGTGAGGTAGGCTAAGTTATCCTTTCTCAAGTGTTAATGTGGAATAACGTTATGGAATAACGTTGTAGGCTTATGTAAACAAAAAGATGAATCGCGTTTCTATAATATGAATCGCGCGTCTATTTGTAAAGAGTGTTTAGCCTAAATATGAATCGCGCGTCTGTGTGTGAAATGTCACGACCTCCCCGTCTAGGGTTAGGAATTCCGATGACAAACAAAAGCATCAATTAAATTGACACATCTATCCCTTCTCCTGTCCCAGCTCAACAACAAATACAAAACAAGATGTGTCAAAAGGAAGCTTTTTATTAACACAAGGATGGATAACAGGAAGCGAAAATCTTCAGGAGGGGTTCAAGCCAAAATAACAAACAGAAATGGTTTTAACTAAAGGGAATTAAAATGTAATTTACCTGACAAAAGAAAAACCCCAAAGAAAATACAAAAGACTTCCCTTACTCCCTAACTGACCATAAACAGGAGAAAATAATTCAATAAAACAAGAATGGCAACCTCCTCCCTACGGCTTCCAAAAGAAACTAATTAAACATCAGTTTAATAACATAAATCAGTGACAGCTTAAGTAAACAAGAAAATATAAATAAAATATAACACAAAAGAGGAACTTACGATACCAAAGTAACAAAACAAATGTCCTCATAATTCAATGGTTGACAACCCCACACAGGGAAAACCTCACGGAACGAAACACACTCCAACATTTAGAACTCCAACAAGAATCTAAATGTCTGGGGCAGGAGATGAGGGACAGAACGACAACGGAGCTCTACGACGCGCGCCCAAGAAGCTCTCCTGCATTGCCGTCTTTCTCAGCTTATCAACACTCCCGCTCATCAACGCGATCTGCCGCAGCTGAACCCAATCAAGCCTGCACAGAAGGAGAGGGAGGAAGAGAGAGAGAGACAACGAACTGCACAACAACAAATCACATCACAAAATCAAATAATAAAAGAAATAACATTACGTCCTGAGACGTAACACCCCCACCCTTAGTTACAAAACCTGATTTGTAACAGATTAGTTGAATCCATCAACACTTCATGCCGTTTTTTTTTTTACGGTCAATCAGGCATCCGCGATATAAGCCCTTGATAATGCGTCAGCTACGACATTATCTATACCTTTTTTATAACGTATGTCCAAGTTGAACTCTTGTAAGATGAGTGCCCATCTCATTAGACGCTGATTAGAGTTAGACATACGAGCCAGGAACACTAAAGGGTTGTGATCAGTGTACGCCACAATGCAGTCACCAGAACTTAAATACACCTCAAAGTGTTGGACGGCCAACAGCAACGCCAGGGCTTCCTTCTCTATTGTGCTATAATTTTTCTGACACCGAGTGAATTTTTTTGAGAAATAGCTCACTGGATGTTCTATACCAGCATTATCTGCTTGCATCAGCACCGCACCGGCGCCATGAGCACTCGCGTCCACCTGCAGGCTAAAAGGTTCAGTGAAGTTCGGGGCAGAAAGCACAGGAGCATTACACAATAAATCTTTGGCAGAGCAGAAGGCAGATTCACATACTTCGGTCCACACAAATTTTCGCTCAGTACTTAAAAGGTCAGTAAGGGGTGCAACCACGGTGGAAAAATTCCTACAGAATCCCCTATAGTATCCGGCCATTCCTAAGAAACGCCTCAACTCGCGTTTATTGGTGGGTGAAGGAAAGGTAACAACAGCTTCAACTTTAGCCTTAACGGGCTTAACTTGACCCTGCCCAACTATTTTACCAAGGTAAGTCACCACTGCTTTGGCAAACTCACACTTACTGAGGTTGAGTGTTAAGGACGCTTCAGCCAAGCGTTTCAGGACTAAACTCAGGGTGCATAAGTGATCTTCCCATGTCATGGAATAGATCACCACATCATCTAGATATACTTCACAGTTCTGTACCTCTGATAGAACAATCTGCATCAATCGCTGGAATGTGGCAGGTGCATTGCGCATCCCGAAAGCCATCACCGTATATTGCATAAATGCATCAGGCGTGACAAAGGCGGAGATCTCAGAGGCGCGCGGTGTCAATGGCACCTGCCAGTATCCCTTCAGAAGATCGAGTTTGGTTACATAGCATGACGTACCTACACGATCAACACAATCCTCCATTCTGGGTAGAGGAAAAGAGTCAGCTTTAGTAACATTGTTAACTCGTCGGAAATCAGTACAGAATCGAAAAGAGTGGTCAGACTTGGGCACAAGGATACAAGGTGAACTCCATGGACTCTGACTAGCTACAGCAAAGCCATTTTGCACCAAATAACTTACTTCGTCTTTCATAGCTTGACGTTTGTGCGGGTTAACACGATATGGGTGCTGTTTAATAGGGGTACTTTGACCCACCTCAATATCATGCTTTAACACATTTGTCTGCGAAGGGACATCGTTAAACAATGTAGGATAATTGGAAATTAATTCAACAATATCACCACACTGACTCGCAGACAAATAAGAGAGATGAGACGGCAAGTTAGTCAGAATGGCAGAGTTCAAGAGTCGTCCACAAGAGGCTTGAGCATCCTTTCCAATTAGACCATCTGTCTCTAACACATAAATAGAAGGCAGAGCAACAGCATTAACAGGCGACACAGTTTCAACTACAGGCTTAACTGCAGGCACATCTCTAGAAACATATGCTTTAAGCATATTTATGTGGCAAACCCTACTTTTACGTCGTCGATCAGGAGTTAGAACTGTGTAGTTGGTATCACTCAGTTTTTTCTCAATGCTATATGGACCAGCAAACCGAGCATGCATGGGAGAATTAGGTACAGGCAGAAACACAAGAACAGAATCCCCCGGTTTAAAATTGCGAACAACACTGGTTTTGTCATATCTGCTCTTCATCCTAGATTGCGACTCAACAAGATGCTTTTTAGCAACCTCCCAAGCATGGTGGAGTTGTTCACGAAACAGACTCACATACTCCAAAATCGGCACGGAGGGTGGATCTTTAGAGTGAAACTGTTCACTGATCAATTTCAAGGGTCCTCGAACTGTGTGTCCAAACACCAGCTCGGCTGGGCTGAATCCTAAGGATTCCTGCACTGTGCTCCTTATGGCCAACATTAATAAGGGTAGTCCATCCACCCACTCCTTACCAGTTTCAACACAGTAAGTGCGCAGCATTGACTTTAACGTCTGGTGGAATCGCTCAAGCGCACCTTGCGACTCAGGGTGATATGCGCTTGACATCTGATGTTCCACCCCCAGTTCGTTTACCAGCTGTTCAAACAAGCGTGAGGTAAAATTTGTTCCCTGATCTGTCTGAATTATTTTAGGTAACCCAAACATAGAGAAAAACTTAACTAGCTCTTTGACCACAACTTTTGTTTTAATAGAGCGCAATGGCACGGCTTCCGGGTAGCGAGTGGCTGCACACATTATAGTAAGGAGATATTGGTGACCTGACTTAGCCTTAGGCAATGGACCCACACAATCAAGGATAAGTCTTTCAAAAGGCTCCCCCACTACAGGAATGGGTTTAAGTGGCGCCTGAGGAATCTTTTGGTTAGGCTTGCCAGCACGTTGGCAAGCATGACAGGAACGAACAAAGGCAGACACTGACGACTTCAAACTTGGCCAAAAGAAATGTCTGGAAATTCGGTCATATGTTTTTGTAACACCAAGGTGTCCTGAACATAGATGTTCGTGAGCGAGCTGCATGATTTGATACCGATACCCGGTAGGAAGGACAATCTGATAGACACAATCACTTTCAGATTTTGACGGCTTCCACCAGCGCATCAACACTTCCTCATCCCAAAAATAACCTACCGACCCATTTAAAACTCGCGTTTTGTCCACAGCCGCACTGATACATTTACTCAAGGTTAAATCAGATTTTTGCGCAGCAATTAACTGTTCCCTACCCACTTTTAAGGGAATTTCGTTTGCACTCAAATACTCATCACTCATGTTCGGTTGAGGATTAACAAGCAATTTACACTCCACCCTCTCTGGCGATGCAACTAGAAAGGAACTTGAAAGATCCACCACATCCTCAAATTTCTTTTTCTGCGCTCGCGTTACAACACATGCCGGAAAAGCAATGGGGAACTGTGCCAGAGCAGCTACCTGAGTGCTAACGTTAGGCTCTGCAGATACGATCGGGTACGGAAACACTTTGGCTCCTGCCAAATCGTTACCCAAAATCATACTCACGCCCTCCACAGGTAATTGTGAATGTACACCAATAGAAACCGTACCAGAGATAAGGTCCGATTTCAAATGAACAGTATGCAATGGCACAGGAGTACAACCCATCTCAATACCGCGAATGAGCACATCATTGCCTGTATATGACTTCAACGAAAACGGCAGAGCACTTTCTAATATTAAGGATTGCGCGGCTCCTGTATCTCGTAGCATCACTATGGACTTTACCTCAGCGTTATCTGAAAGCGAAACTAAACACGTTTGTAGAAACGACCCAAATGCATTCGATTTTTCCTGTGATAACGACTCAGAAACGGAGGTAAACGCTACCCCTTTAGGTCTACCTCCAGCTTTCTGCTGCCAAGCTTTACAGCTCGTGATCAGATGGCCAGGATCAAGACAATAAAAACAAACTCTTTTTTTATCAGGTCGTTTTTGCGCATGTGCTTCACCCTCAGCCCTGAAATAGTTATCTTTTGACATTCTTTTATCCTTCCCCCCTTCCATAACAAAGGAGGGTTTAGGAGCGCGCATTACAGAGAATACAGTTTTATGAGTAAGTGCAAACTCGTCTGCAAATATTGCCGCATCAAAAAGTTTAGATACTTTCTGCTCGTTTAAGTGTACTACAATGTTTTCTGGCAAACTATTTTTAAAATCCTCGAGCAAAATTAGTTCTTGCAATTCATCAAAAGTTGTAATTTTGGTAGAAACACACCACTTCTCAAACAACGATCGCTTTTCACGCGCAAACTCCACAAACGTTTGCTTGGCTGTCTTTGAACACGCCCTGAACTTCTGCCGGTATGCCTCCGGTACTAATTCATAAGCACGCAGCACCGCCAATTTCATAGTATCGTAATTCAGTGAATCATCAATTGGCAAAGCCGCACAAACCTCTTGGGCTCTGCCAACGAGATTACACTGCAGCAATAACGCCCACATATCTTTGGGCCATTTTAATTTAGCCGCGACACGTTCAAAAGCCACAAAGTACGAGTCAACTTCAGATTCACGGAATGGAGGTACAAGTTTAATGTACTTACCCACATCAAAATCAGGTTGCCCCCCCTCAGAACTACCAGAAGCATGTCTGGAGCGCGGTGACGAAACTGGTCTGCTACGCTGCATCTGGGCTTCCAACTCCAGCCTACGCAATTTGACATCCCGATCGGTCTTTAACTCAAACTCTCTCAAACGGAGTAGTTGCGTTTCATGCTCCTGTTTCTTTACCTCCAGATCTAACTCTCGTAAGCGAACAGTTAACATAGGATCTAAACCAGCAACCTTTTTACCGCTCACCGACTCTGCTTTATCAGATGAAAATTCTTCCTCAATCTCTAACTCAGGAGCTAATCCAGGCAAAATACCAATCTCAACTAACCTACCATACAGCTCATCTTTAATGACTCGTTTCTTTGCCTCTTTATGGACCGTTAAGTTATAAAATTCTGCTATTTGAATTAATCTTTTTTTTCTACACCGGTCGAATTCTTTCAACGTAGGTGAAAGTGTAAACTTAATTAAATCAAAATCCATATTACAAACTCCCTTCCCTACGAAAAATTCAAAGCAGCCAAGCAAAACTAATGAAACAACGACTAAAATGAACGAGCGGACGAGCCCCCAATTGTCACGACCTCCCCGTCTAGGGTTAGGAATGCCGATGACAAACAAAAGCATCAATTAAATTGACACATCTATCCCTTCTCCTGTCCCAGCTCAACAACAAATACAAAACAAGATGTGTCAAAAGGAAGCTTTTTATTAACACAAGGATGGATAACAGGAAGCGAAAATCTTCAGGAGGGGTTCAAGCCAAAATAACAAACAGAAATGGTTTTAACTAAAGGGAATTAAAATGTAATTTACCTGACAAAAGAAAAACCCCAAAGAAAATACAAAAGACTTCCCTTACTCCCTAACTGACCATAAACAGGAGAAAATAATTCAATAAAACAAGAATGGCAACCTCCTCCCTACGGCTTCCAAAAGAAACTAATTAAACATCAGTTTAATAACATAAATCAGTGACAGCTTAAGTAAACAAGAAAATATAAATAAAATATAACACAAAAGAGGAACTTACGATACCAAAGTAACAAAACAAATGTCCTCATAATTCAATGGTTGACAACCCCACACAGGGAAAACCTCACGGAACGAAACACACTCCAACATTTAGAACTCCAACAAGAATCTAAATGTCTGGGGCAGGAGATGAGGGACAGAACGACAACGGAGCTCTACGACGCGCGCCCAAGAAGCTCTCCTGCATTGCCGTCTTTCTCAGCTTATCAACACTCCCGCTCATCAACGCGATCTGCCGCAGCTGAACCCAATCAAGCCTGCACAGAAGGAGAGGGAGGAAGAGAGAGAGAGACAACGAACTGCACAACAACAAATCACATCACAAAATCAAATAATAAAAGAAATAACATTACGTCCTGAGACGTAACAGAAAGAATAAACTGCTTTTATAGTTACAGTTACTGCGTTACAGTCAGGCGAAGTATGAAAGACAACATTTTGTTGACTAGATTTGGGTACAGTTTTTACTGTAGAATATACTGTCACATCAAATAAGCTTTTCTGAATATATATAAAATACTATTTTGTCAAAAATAAAGTCATAGACTAAGATGTTCCAATGTTGGCTATATTCAAACTAATGAATACATATGATAAAATGTAGGATAAAATGTAATTTTTTTTTTTACAAAGAAAGAGTACTTTTTTGCAGAAATATTGCTGAAATTGTAATTATTGTTGTAATTGTAACCTTTTTAATAAAATAGCAAAACATATTTACAAGATAGATGTAAGCAAAATCTTAAATGGTCAATATAAGTCTTCTTCAAAATATATATTTTGTCTTTGCATTGTGGCTCAGTCAGTGTCACACCTGAATGAATGGCTAATTATGCAGAGTCATTATGCAGAGTGGGTGGGACTAAGGTGTAAACTACTCCTCCCCCTCGCATATTGGCTTTCCAAGCAAAACCTGTTTTACACCATTTAAATCAATGTATTTTTTTTTGTGAACGATAAAGCAAGACTATTTTCACATAATTTTGAAGCTAGAACTGAAAGGGACAACATCCATTAGTCAAAAGTCTTGTGGGCACATATTTTGTATGAGTTTTGTGGTCTTATTTCAGCAACTTTCATTTTTATTTTTTTAAATAACCACGCATAAACATTATTCTCTTAAAAATACAAACATCTACATACATGTTGCTCGCATATTATGGTAGGCCTGTTTGTGCTATATAGAGTGAATTTACACCTTTGCCATTAACATGTTTATAAATAACTGAAAAAAGCACAAATGTCAGAGCATGTCAGAACATCTCAAGGGCCCCAAAAACAGCTTGGTCCCCAGAGGGTTAAATGCCACGGCCTACCTGAGCATTGTTTCTGACCATGTCCATCCCTTTATGACCACCATGTACCCATCCTCTGATGGCTACTTCCAGCAGGATAATGCACCATGTCACACAGCTCGAATCATTTCAGATTGGTTTCTTGAACACGACAATGAGTTCACTGTACTAAAATGGCCCCCACAGTCACCAGATCTCAACCCAATAGAGCATCTTTGGGATGTGGTGGAACGGGAGCTTCGTGCCCTGGATGTGCATCCCACAAATCTCCATCAACTGCAAGATGCTATCCTATCAATATGGGCCAACATTTCTAAAGAATGCTTTCAGCACCTTGTTGGATCAATGCCACGTAGAATTAAGGCAGTTCTGAAGGCGAAAGGGGGTCAAACACAGTATTAGTATGGTGTTCCTAAGAATCCTTTAGGTGAATGTATATATATCAGTGTTTCCCACACATAGACTAATTCGTGGCAGTACGCCACAGAATCACCACCGGCCGTCACATATTGCGTTCCGTTATAAAATAAACAAACATTTTTTACGCTATTTAATACACGCAGCGTATTCATTCAGCTGCATTTCCTTTCTCTGCTCTCCCTCCGTCTCGGTCACTCACACGTCTCTCTCATAAGCGAATTTTTTGTCTCGCCAAAGCCTTATTTGATCGGTGAGTGATGTAGATGACTACTGCGCTTGCGATAGGGCGCATTTTACTGAAAGAACGAGCAGAGAGAGAGGCCCGGTCGCACGCGTCTTCAAACTGCCTTGCCCTCTCTCGCGCGCATATTAATCAAAATCACGATGGTAAAAGATCGGAAGACCGAAGTTTCACGTGGAGCATTCGGATATTTTTTTTCTGAATTACTGCCGGGTGTGAGTTGTGCTAAAAAAATTAAATAAATTTACGTTGACTTATCTTCTCTGAAAAGCGTTCCGCCCATTTAGCTGACATAAAAAAAAACACTTTCAATCAACAAAACAAAACCTATTCAATAATGATAAGGTTTTCTGTGTTGATAAATCTTGTGCGATGTCCTAAACTGCCGGGATAATCACACAACGCGTACTAGTCCGCTTATGACACGTCCGATTCGGGAACTAATGACTCCTTTGAACCGATTCCATTTAACAAATGGTTAAAACAACTGATCTGTCCAACACTGAATCAACAAATTGGTAACACTTTACAATAAGGTTACATTTATTAAACTCTAGTTAACTAGATCAGTTGCCATTAACTTAATAAACTGCACTTCTGCAGCATTTATTAATCTTTATTAATGTTAATTTCACCATTTACTAGTAGCCTACATTTAAATCAAAAGTTGTATTTATTAACATTAGTTAGCCTAATGCACTGTGTGAAGTAACATAATAAAACATAGCTGTTCATTGTTTATTAAACTAAGATTAACAAAGATTAATAAATACAGTAACAAATGTATTTCACGTGGTTCATGTTAGCTAGTAAGTAAGTAAGTAAGTAAAATTTATTTATATAGCACATTTATCTCAGCAAAGCTGACCAAAGCGCTGAACAAAGTCAAAGAATAACATAAAATAAACAAAACATACGATACAATAAAACAAAACTAAGATTAACAAAGATTAATAAATACAGTAACAAATGTATTTCACGTGGTTCATGTTAGCTAGTAAGTAAGTAAGTAAGTAAAATTTATTTATATAGCACATTTATCTCAGCAAAGCTGACCAAAGCGCTGAACAAAGTCAAAGAATAACATAAAATAAACAAAACATACGATACAATAAAACAAAACTAAGATTAACAAAGATTAATAAATACAGTAACAAATGTATTTCACGTGGTTCATGTTAGCTAGTAAGTAAGTAAGTAAGTAAAATTTATTTATATAGCACATTTATCTCAGCAAAGCTGACCAAAGCGCTGAACAAAGTCAAAGAATAACATAAAATAAACAAAACATACGATACAATAAAACAAAGGAACATAGATAAAATCCAATTTAAAATGCCTGGGAATAAAAATATGTTTTCAACTTCATTTTAAAGGTTGTAATAGACGTTGCAAGGCGAATGTCCAGTGGAAGTTGGTTCCAGAGACGGGGGGCCGCAATAGAAAAAGCCCTATCACCCTTTGTCTTTAGGCGTGAACGAGGGACAACTAAGAGAGCTTTATCAGAAGATCTTAATGATCTGGAGGATGAAAAAGGAATAAGATGATCTGAGAGATAAGATGGAGCTTGACCATTAAGAGCTTTAAAAACAAACAACAAAATTTTAAATTGAATTCTGAAATAGACAGGTAGCCAATGAAGAGATGCCAAAACTGGTGTAATGTGATCTGTTTTCTTTGCCCCAGTCAACAGCCTTGCAGCAGCATTTTGTACCATCTGTAAGCGTGCAATGGATGACTGAGGAAGACCCAAATATAATGAATTACAGTAGTCGAGGCGGGAGGTAATAAAAGCATGAATGACTTTCTCCAGATCATTAAAAGTTAAAAATGATTTCAGTCTAGAAATGATCCGTAACTGATAAAAACTGTTCTTGACAACTGTATTAATTTGTTTAGTTAAGCAAAGTTCAGAGTCCAAAATGACACCAAGATTCCTGACCTGGGAGGAGACTGAGGGGAAATGCTTGCCGAGCTCATTTATGAGACAACTTCTCAACTTAGAGGGGCCAAAGACGATTACTTCCGTTTTATTTTCATTAAGTCTAAGAAAGTTGTTGGAAAGCCAGTCTTTAATGTCCCCTAGGCAGGCCAATAAGGGTTGAATGGTATCGCCAGCTTTCAATGGTATATACAGCTGGGTATCATCAGCATATAAATGAAATGCAACTTTGTGTCTCCTAATAATGTCTCCCAAGGGTCGCATATATAAATTAAAAAGCAGTGGCCCTAAAATGGATCCTTGAGGCACTCCACAGATAATAGGAGCAACAGATGAAGAAAACTTACCTAACTCAACAGAAAAAAACCTGTCTCTAAGATACGAATTAAACCACTGCAAAGCAACACCCCCAATACCAAACAAATTTTCTAACCGGCAGAGAAGAATATCATGATCAACTGTATCAAAAGCAGCCGTAAGATCAAGAAGCAACAGAACTGAATTTTTACCACTATCCACAGCAAGCAAAATGTCAATGAATACTTTAAGCAAAGCAGACTCAGTGCTATGATGGGCAGAGAAACCAGATTGGAGAGGTTCTGTTCATTTAGCTGCATTCAAAAAGGAAATCAGTTGTGAATATACAACTTTTTCTAAAAGTTTGGATAAAAATGAAAGCTTAGAGACAGGCCGATAATTATCAAGACAGTTTTCATCCAAACCCTGTTTCTTGAGCAAAGGTTGAACTACAGCATGTTTAAAAAAATTTGGGACTACCCCAGCACTTAGAGACGAGTTAATCAATGACTGAATGGAAGTACCAATTTCAGAAAAAGAGGCCTTAATAATCTCAGAAGGAATGACATCAAGTGAAGAGGCAGTTTTCTTCATCTTATTGACCAAATCACAAAGTTCCCTCAAAGAAACATTTTGAAAACAAGAAAAAGAAGCCGGACTTGCCCGCGAAAACAGTGACAGATCTGATGACTGCAAGGTAAAAGAGGAACGGATAGCTAACACTTTATCTGAAAAAAACTGTAAAAAATCTTCACAAAGTTTAGTTGAGGGTTCCACATGAAACTGACAACCTGGATTTATTACTGAATTTATCGTGGAAAACAAAATTCTAGGTCTATGAGAGTGTGTAGTAATTAAATCTGAAAAATACTTAGACCTAGCTGATTTTGCAGCTTTCTGAAAGTTAAATAAACATTCTTTGAAAAACTCACAAGACACAGTTAACGAATCCTGTTTCCATTTCCTCTCCGCTTGACGACATGCCCGCCTAAGAGAGCGGGCATTGTCGTCAAGCCAATAATAAGATTTATGTCTGGGTGTCTTTAACTTAAAAGGTGCAATAACATCTAAAATATTAGAACAATTTGTATAGAGAAGAGTAGTCAGTTCATCAGGCCCAGTGGAAGACTCAACAGCATTCAAAATAGATCTAGATTAGAAAAGATAGATTTCACTAAACTGAGGAGGAATAGATGAATTTATACAACGAGAGTAATGGCCCAGATGTTTTTCCATAACTGCAGAATTCTCAGCATGGACATTAAAAACAATAGGGCTGTGATCAGAGAAGGAGACATCTTCTATGTTTACATCGTCTACGGCAACACCATGTGACAAAATAAGGTCCAAAGTGTGACCATGAACATGAGTTGCTCCATTTATATGTTGCATAAAACCAAAAGATTCCAAAACATTACCAAATTCACTGACCAAGGGTCGACCTGGGCAGCACACATGTATATTAAAATCTCCCAATAATAACAGCTGATCATACGATGGCAAGATATGAGTTACAAATTCACAAAACTCTCATATAAAACCACTGTCAAAATTAGGTGGCCTATAAATAAGCGCACAGAACACCGCAGTGGAATCAAACTCTAGCACAATACATTGTAACTCAAATGATGCATAACTCCCGACAGAAACGGGACGTATGTTAAGGGTTTGTTTAAAAACCATGGCGACCCCACCACCTTTGCCAATACATCGTGGTGTACTAATAAAACAACAGTCCGGCGGACAGAGTTCTTCAAAGACAGACGACTCACCAGCAGAAGCCCACGTCTCCGTCAGGAAAAGGATATCCAAGTTGCGTCCAGTATAAAAGTCATTTAAAATAAAAGTCTTGTTGCACACGGACCTAGCATTAACTAGGGCCATGTTGAGATGAAACTGTAGTTTCGAGTTCCGATCCAGCTAGCCTAATACATGAACTAATGTAAACAAATCAAACCACATTTAACACCACTTAAAATGAGAATGTAAGTGTGCTTACCCAATTTTTATAGTAAGAGTGGTTGGCAAGATTTAACCTTAATAAACTACTGTATTTTCAGGTTATCTATATGACAATGTGTAGAACAATTACCAAAACAATCTTTTAGTTTAGACTGTTTGCAGTAAATGCAGTTGGGTTGTCGAGGTCAAAACTCTAAGGGGCTGTTTACATTTACATTTATATTTATTCATTTAGCTGACGCTTTTATACAAAGCGACTTACAATTGCTATATATGTCAGAGGTCGCACGCCTCTGGAGCAACTAGGAGTTAAGTGTCTTGCTCAGGGACACATTGGTGTCTCACAGTGGATTCGAACCCGGGTCTCTCACACCAAAGGCATGTGTCTTATCCATTGCGCCACTACCACCCGGCCACTTTACACCTGGCCACTTCATGCGTTTTCTTAGATCGGATAGCTATCTGATTTATCAAAACGATTCCATTTACACCTGGTCACATAAATGTATTTTTGCGAAACGGATTTAAATCCGATCTTCAATTCCCGAGCTATATGCAGATTTAATGGAGTGCACGTCACCGAAAGCAACAGATATGAGCTGCATTTTATTGATCATCAGCTAAAATGTAAGCGTCTGCGACTTACTTTCACTTTGATTTGCGATAGTTTGCACGTTGGCTTAATGAATAGATGCTCAGCTTCTCATCTGCGGTGATGCGTGTTCCATAGCGTCGTCATATCTGGCTATAACATTACATATAGCCTATAACACGCTCTCACACGTTTATTTTTTTAGCATTTTTGGGAGGAGTACAATTTACATATGTGGTTTCAACAACCAGATGCGTTTACACTTGTCCAGTTTCGTCTGCAATGCGGCCCAGACCACCTCCTGAAGTGGTTTGAGCGATCGGATTCAAATCCGTCTCGAATGCGTTTCGGAGGGCATTTACACCTGGTCTTTTCACGATCAGATAGCTATCCGATCACAGAAAACGCATGAAGTGACCAGGTGTAAACAGCCCCTTAATAAGCTGTGAATCAAATAAACTTACTATAAATAGTGATGTGATTTTTTTTTACTCTTACACTGTTTGGATTTTGTGAAAGTGTGAATCATTTTTTATTCATATTTAATAAAGTTCTGTGTAACGAATTATTAACGAAGGAACCGCTGCCCCCCGCCCTCAACATCCCAAGCATGAACGATGCATAAAACAAATGATTCTAGTTCAGTGAGTTGAACTAGCGCAGGTTCTGCCAGTAAAGGACACTGGTGTAACTGCAAATAATGGAATAAGTAAGTATACCCCGATTTGTGCTTTCTTTAATGCTAATTTAGGCTTGTTTCGTTAGCGCTTACCATCCCTGTTTTGATTTCAGCCAATCACATTTTACAAACTAAGACAACTTGATTAATGATCAGGATCCACACGCACTGCCAGGCAAATTTTTGCTCGCTTAGACACCGAGACACCTAATCACCGAGCTGCTGTCGAGACGCGAGCAGAAAGAGAAGTCATCTTTGACTATTGTAAGTTAATGTTGATAAATAGATAAAACAGTGCACATAAGTGACTTTTTAGTGTGTTGTTAATTGGATCTCATTATCGTTAGTTTTTATCATAGAAACACAGAATGACCAGTAATATCTGAAGCACGGCTGCCAGTCCATATTTGTGTTTAATATGACAAATGTGAATTTTTATTTATTCATGGTTGCAACAACATTTAGTTGTATTTTGTTGTTGTATTATAAAAATCCTTGATTGACTTATGTTTCTTAAACGCTCAGTTGTTGTTCTTTCAAATTGCATACCATATGAATGTTTTTGTAGCTTAGAAATCTAGACGCACCCTAGCGGCAGCAAAATGTATTTTGCAGCCAGGGTAGTCTAGCAACTCTCCGTTGACTTTCGGAGCTGTAAAAACCTAAATTGGGTCAGGCCAATCACATCGTGTATAGAGTAGGCGGGGCGGGCTTAACATAATGACGACAGAGTTGCGACGGTTCCCTGCTACTTGAAAACAAAGAATGGCTGCTGATTTTTTTCTTTCGAATCGGCTTTGGCCGCGACTCTGGAGTTAAGTTTTTCTTTGAGAAAAGAGCAAAGAACGGCACTGAAGTCATTCTTAAAAAAGGAAGATGTGTTCGTAGTTTTGCCAGCCAGATTCAAAAGTTGAATCTATCAACTAACGTTAGCTCCGCTGTTGGGAAAACGCTCTGGTTGGTTGAAGCGTTGTCCTATTGTGTGCTGAGGGAATTTGAAAGACAGACGTTTATCCCGCCCCTCGGATTGATTAATGCAGGCTTACCAGGCTGAGTTATTGGGTGATTATGAGGAGGGCGGGGGTATTAGTGCTGATACGGTGTCTGAACTGCGTAGAGCCACAGATTTGTCTCTCAGGGCCACCAAGGAGACGGCTAAATCCATCGGCCGCTCTATGGCAGCCCTGGTGGCCACTGAGAGGCATCTGTGGCTCAACTTAAGTGACATAAAGGACAAAGAAAAACATGTTCTTTTAGATGCACCAGTATCCACGCAAGGGTTATTTGGAGACGCAGTTAATAGTGCTGTAGCGAAGTCACAAGAAGCTTCAAAACAGGCAGCTGCACTTCAGAAACTTCTCCCCCGCCGTTCTTTCTATGAGGCTGCTGAGCGGGAGCAGCCTCACTCCTCTAAAAAGAGCGCTGTGCACCGCGCCACTCAGAAACAGAGCGTTTCCTCCCGTGCTCCCCCACAAAAATCTCGGGGACACGGAGGGCGCTCCCAAACCCAGCAGTCTTCAAGGGGTAAAACGGATCTGCGGACCGTTATTACCGCCAAGAAGGCTGCTGGGAAAAAGTCCTGATGTCTGAGGGCTCAGGACAAATGAAGGTAGTCCCCCCGAAGCAGAGCGGTTAACACCTCTTTTCACGGTGCCCGTCTCTCTTCGGTGCCCTCAGGGGACCGTTCTGCCAACCCTGCCGCCTCCGGTGTTACAGGGCGCAGCGGTCTCCGGCGAGCACATATCTCAAGGTCCACCCGGAAACGTAGTGGCCTCGGGATGCCCGCCCCCTCTGAGGAGGGTGCTAGAGCAGTCTGTTTGGTCGTTCCCTGCCGGTGCGCCGTTACAGGGCGACGAACCGACTACTCAACAGCAACAAAATCCAGAAACCAGTCTCGAGAGACTGGTACCTTTAGTAGAATCTTTGACAGCGTGGAAGCTACTGTCAAATGTTTCTCGTTGGGTCCTGCAGACCGTGGAAAAAGGGTATCAGATACAATTCAAGAAACGCCCACCGCGGTTTATGGGGGTCCTGCCCACAGTGGTGGGCCCCGAGCAGGTTCTGGTTATGGAACAGGAAGTAAACACTCTGTTAGAGAAAGGGGCCATAGAATATGTACCTCCCTCCAACAGGGAAACCGGGTTTTACAGCCGGTACTTCATAGTTCCAAAGAAGGACGGGGGATTGCGTCCCATTTTAGATCTTCGAGTTCTGAATGAGTCAGTCATGCAGCTCAAGTTCAAAATGCTAACATTGAGACAATCGTGCCACAGATCAGGTCCGAGGACTGGTTTGTCACGATAGACCTCAAGGACGCATATTTCCATCCGTCCATGTCATTGGAAGTTCCTGAGGTTTGCTTTCGGGGGCAAAGCATACCAATATCGAGTTCTTCCATTCGGCCTGGCTTTATCACCCCGCACTTTCACCAAATGCGTGGATGCAGCTCTGGCGCCTCTGCGCCTCCAGGGTATTCGCATCACGAACTACATCGACGATTGGTTGATTTTAGCTCAGTCGCATCAGTTGGCGGTTCAACATCGAGATGTTGTTCTCGCCCATATGAAAGAGTTGGGGTTACGGCAGAACGCCAAGAAGAGTGTGCTTTCTCCATTTTAGAGGACCACTTTTTTAGGCGTGGGTTGGGATTCAGTGTCAATGCAGGCGCGCCTGTCACCGCCACGCATAGATTCCATCCTGGCAGCTGTGAAAAGTGTAAAGCTAGGCCAGCTACTCACTGTCAAACAGTTCCAGAGACTGTTGGGTCTCATGGCAGCAGCTTCCAACGTGATACCTTTTGGACTACTGCACATGAGGCCCCTGCAGTGGTGGCTCAGGACCAGAGGGTTTTCCCCGAGGGGCAACCCATTTCGCACAATCAAGGTCATGCGGCGATGCCTACGTGCCTTGGTTATGTGGAAGAAACCTTGGTTCCTGTCCCAGGGCCCAGTGCTGGGAGCTCCTTGTCGTCGCAAACTGCTAACGACGAATGCTTCCCTCACGGGTTGGGGAGCGATCCTAGAGGGTCGCTCATCTCAAGGTCTGTGGGAAGACCATCATCGTTCCTGGCATATCTATCGCCTAGAGATGTTAGCTGTCTTCCGGGCTCTGAGGAGCTTTATCACAGGTCTCAGGGGACACCATGTGTTAGTGCATACGGACAACACGTCGGTAGTCGCCTATATCAACCACCAAGGGGGTTTGCGCTCGCGCCCATTATCCAATCTGGCACGCCATATCCTCTTGTGGTCCCAGGGGAAGTTGCTGTCACTCAGGGCAGCCTACCTCCCCGGGGTACAGAATATAGGAACAGACACTCTGTCGAGACAGAGGCCGAGACCCGGGGAATGGAGGCTCCACCCCCGAGGTGGTGGAGCTGATATGGACGGAGTTTGGCCAAGTATAAGTGGATCTGTTTGCGTCTCGAGAGACGTCTCACTGTCCACTTTGGTTCTCCCTCACGCATCCAGCTCCTCTGGGACTGGATGCTATGGTACAGACGTGGCCGAGGCTACGTCTGTACGCCTTTCCCCAGTTGATCTGCTCCCGGGAGTTCTGGAGAGAGTTTGCAGGGATCGGGTTTGCCTGCTTCTAATAGCCCCGCGCTGGCCGGGCAGAGTATGGTTTCCCGATCTTGTGTCCCTCCTCGACGGGCATCCTCTGGAGCTACCCGTCAGGAGGGACCTTCTGTCCCAAGCAGGGGGCTCGATTTTTCAACCCCGACCGGAACTGTGGAACCTGTGGGCCTGGCCTCTGAGGGGGCCCAGCTCATAGAGTCAGGTCTCTCAACTGAGGTTGTTGAGACCATTCTACAGTCCAGAGCTCCCTCCACGAGGAAACTTTATGCCCTGAACTGGAGAGTATTCACCTCATTGTGTAGTGACCGTCGGTTGGATCCAGTCAACTGCCCAATTGGTACAGTTCTGGAGTTCCTGCGGGACCGGTTCACTGCAGGTCTGACCCCGTCCACTTTAAAGGTTTATGTGGCGGCCGTAGGTGCTTACCACAGTCCTTTGGGTGGAATGTCTGTGGGGAAAGACCCTTTGGTATCTCGTTTCCCTCGTGGCACTTGGAGGCCTTCTGTCCTCCTCCCTTTCGAAATCGGACCAGGAGGCGAATAATTTGCTTTGCCCTGTTCGGGCGTTAGACGCGTATGTCCACAGAGCTGCCCTGTGGCGTAAAAGTGATCAATTGTTTGTATGCTTTGGGTCCCCTAACAAGGGAGGTCCAGTGTCTAAGCAAAGGATGAGCAAGTGGGTGGTTGAGACTATCTCACTTGCTTATGAGGCGGCTGGGCAGCCTTCTCCTTGGGCTGTTCGGTCGCACTCTACTAGGAGTATGGCGGCCTCTAAGGCCCTTATATCAGGAGTATCTTTGCAGGATGTTTGTGATGCGGCAGGCTGGTCCTCACCGCACACCTTCGTCAGGTGCTACTCTTTAGACCTAGACTCTACTCCAGGGTCTCAGGTTTTGTCTTCCTAGTGCTGCGCAATTGATTTCACACAGGACAGACATTTGTAGCTATGGTGGCGTTGGTATAGACGTTCCCCATAGCGTCAATTCGACGCAACGCGAGTTCCCTTGAAAGGGAACGCCTCGGTTACGACTGTAACCTCGGTTCCCTGAAGAGGGAACGAGCGTTGCGTCACCTTGCCATATCTCCTTCATGCCTGTCAGCACGACTTCAGACTCTACGAAGCTTTCGTTTTCTGTTTCGGGCCGGCTTTTATAGCTTCCTGGTACGTGACGTCACCCGCCTCTGACGTTCCGCCACACCATTGGACTGATTTTACATGTGCTTCAAGACGTCATCACGCAAAGCGTTCCCCATAGCGTCAATTCGACGCAACGCTCGTTCCCTCTTCAGGGAACCGAGGTTACAGTCGTAACCGAGGCGTTCTGTCACGTTGAGTGAAATGAAAATGTTTTAACTTCCTGCATGATGTGTTAATTTAGTACTGTTGTCACTGAGACCCTGGCATCTTTGTTAAATTTGTAAATGTATTTATGTTTTTATAGATCAGCAAAATAATTCACCAGGCTTGTGTCAAAGGACCTGAGCAGGTGTTTTCTTGTGTAGTGTTTTTATATATTTGCAAGATAATTCTTTGTGTCTGTGTTTTTGGATGCAAATCTGTTTAAAAAAATAAGTGCTGAGAGTTTCAATTTTGCAATTGTGTTGATTTCATAAAAAATCTGGTTCCATCCAGAACTTCTTGTCAAAGCAATGAAGTCCAGTAAACTCATATAGTTATGATGTTGAGGAAAAATTACTATTTTATGAACAATAAATTAAGTTCAACCAATATGTTTTTCAGTTGACTTAAATAAAAAATCTAAATGCTCATTGATACATTGTTGGCTCAATTTACTGCAAGTTATTTCAACAAGATAAACTTAACTGAGTCAATGCAGTCAAGTCAAGTTGTGTCAATAAATCATTTTTTACAGTGACACCTTTCTTCTCTCTAGCGACGGCCCTGCTGATGCCTCTATTTATTTTTCAATTTATTGGTATAAATTGAGTAAGTATAACCATTCAGTAATACTGAAAGCCTTCATTTTTAACATTTTATATGAATAATCTGCAAATTAACTTATTATTATTTTATATACCAAAAAAAAAAAACTACTTTTAATTTTGATGAACAATGTTCACATAAACCCCACTGGGTCAAGGGCTCAACTAAAACAAAGACTAATCACGATAGTGATGACATCGTATTAAACATTTTCAATAAAATAGCAGTGACAAGAGCTAAACCTCTTGTTAATTCTTTATTAGACCTTCTGTAGACGAATGACAGAAATAAAGTCACTTTCAACAAACTGCTTAGCTAAAAGATTTTCCCTGAAGACCTTAAAATGATTTTTTTTTGTCAAAAAACGACAACATTAAATACAGATAAACAGGGCTCATGAAATGCTTTTATTAAATGTCAGATTAAACATTTGAAGTTATTATGATAAAATACATCATGTAATCATGTTATAACAAAATCACAATAATCTCTATTACTAGATTACTCAAAGTATGAAGATAAGTAAATATTTTGTAATAGAATCAGAAAAAAATATTTGAAAAGACAATGCTGAGTATATATTTCCCCTGTTAAAAATAAAGGGGCAAAGAACACTTTGAAATGAAACAGATGAAGAAAGGTTCAAACAAAACAAGTAAATGTAGAACAATTGATACATTGCTGGTAAAATCAGATAAAGACCAGGCAAGAACAATCTGTCTTGACATTACAGAGGAGATTCTTTAGTCTTCACTTTGATATCAGTGTAAGTGACGCCTTTGTATGTGCCCTTGGTTCTATACGCAAACGCACTGCCGTTCTTGCAGGTCATCTTCACTGTGCCAGTGTAAGGCAGGTCAAAAGCGGCTCTGCCAATAGTGACTGAAACATCCAGCTTCTTTTTTGGTGGGACTTCTACATCGGTAGTCAGAGTTTCGGTTCTCTCATCTGTGTTCTCCTGACCATAAGTGCTTTCAGATCCAACACTGAAACTGAATCCTGCAGTAACTTCAGCAACCTCTGGAATCCCAGCACTCACTTCCAGACTAAACGTCGCAGTAAAACTCTTGCTCAAAGACCATGAGGATTTTTTGGTCACCTTCTTTGAGGTTTCGATTTTTTGATGTTGTATGGCAGAGGAGTCGTTCCTGAAAGTGACGGATTTGATTTCTTCTACTGTCACCTTTGGTATCAGTTGGTGGAGAGTGGGATAGTTGACATCAGCAAGAACTGTCGATTCAACTGCATTGATAAACATGAATCCCATAGAGTCAATGTCGGCACCACCTTTTCCTACAACTCCCAAACAATAACCAGAGCCGATATCCATGGGATATTCTGTTTTTAAACTCCATTTGGTCATTTTTGCAAAGAACTCTCCCCCTAGACTGGTCTTGAATTTGATGGCTCCAAGACGTGATCCTTCTCCGTTCCCCCACAGGGACAGTGAGGTGAAACACTCACCAGGCTTGAACGTATACTCTTGATTCGGACCAGATGACTGTCCAAAGGTTTCATTTCTCCCATCTGTAAGCCAGACCCTGACACCCCTAACCTGCCATTCTCCCACCCACACCCAGATCTTCTCCAAACTGGCACCATTGCTTTCACCAGTAAATGAAAATGGACCACCTCCGTTTCCACCGACTGTATGCAGAAGTGTTGACATCCTTGAAGAAATTAGATCTGAAGAGCAATTACAAGATTAATTAACACCAGAGATCTAAATCAGGTTTTTTAATGTCTCTTATGCATGAATTCTAAAATGGTATTTTTTACTCATATTTTTTATTCTTATTTCGTGATTAACAGAAATTTGTATTTGTTTTTATTTCATCTGCACAAAAAAAGTTTCACAATTTATTACTAGTCCTGTATTAACCTCCTGCAAAGTTTCAAGCCATTGGCTACATGAATTGGATCTTAAATGCTCACTGAAATATACTCACATGAATGACTTTAGTCTGAAGAACTCAAGAATAGCTCGTCTGGTACAAGTCAGGATGATGAGTTGTGTTTGACTGAGATGTGTTTGATTGGGCTGCTGCTTAAATAGAGCTCCAAAGAGGGGCAGGCGGCACCTGATGTGCGGTTACAAGTGTCACATAATTATGTTGGTTATGCAACACTCATTTAATTTTCATCTCTTGCAGGTCATAACAAGCAACTAATGCATGTGGCAAATTAAGTTTGTGGTTTCTGTGACCAAATAGTTTAAACAGTGGAAAATGTCAGTTCACTGGCCCTGAGCTTGTTCTAAGTTTATGTGCCTGTGCTCGGTCAATGCATTTTCAAGCAACGTTTTAAAAATGACCTGGTAGATTTTAATCGGACTGTTTAAAGCTGGAAGACCACCAAGAACAAACCAGCTACCATGTCCAAAGTCATTCCAGTCATTATTATAATTTTTTTTATGTAGAAAATATTTTGTCCCTATTTTGTTGGTGATCTATCCTGCTTTACCTGACCAGTGTGTATACATGCAGGTAAAATCATTATCACATATAAATTAAATTTAAATTGTTTTTCAATATGAATACATTTAGGAGAGTTGTAGTTTCACAAAAAACAAACAAAAAACTAAACAAAAAAATATTAGTATCAGTGTATAAGCTTTACAGTATTGCTCTATTGCGAGGGAGAAAAATGTCCTAATTTCATTTTTGAAATTAATGACCTCAAAAACAGGATGTACACAAAAATAGAACGACTTTAGCAGTTAAAATCTGTTTTTAAACATTGAATGACTGGTAAAAGAAGAATTTACTTTGTGGGCAGGTTGTCTAACCTTGTCAGTTACAGCATCTTTACTGGTCGTTGGTTCCCCTGGCAGAGCAGCTGCCACAAGAACCAGCACCAGTTTGGTTAAAAAAAGTTCATAAGTATATGATTTTATGTAAGCACATAAGAACTTCCGAATTCCAGTTCAGACTTGATGCAAAATTAATCATGCATCACTAGATTTTGGATCAAAATCAAAAATGTATTTACCCAAATTAACTTGAGAATGACTGAGCATTGACTTGACAGCAAACCAGGTGTGCACCCCCGTTAAAAACGGTCTTGTGTTTTGACATATAAACTGGTAAAAAAAGGGTGGGTCTGTCTGAACATTTAGGCTGAACTTTACATGCATGTAAGGACTTTTTGGGGTTTGTTTGTGTGAAACCATGTTTAATTTCTATGTGATCATTTCACTTGAAGTATTTGTTCAGTTAAAACAAGAAAGAACAAATGGGACCATGTATTTTTGTTGCAATTCAAACAGTGAATTTAGGCTATATTCATCACTATACGCAGTCCAAGACAGCAACGTTGTGCCCATGGAATCCACATGTGCCGGATGTGGCCCGGTTCTGGGCCAACACAATGTTGCTGTCTGGGGTACACAATCATCATGAATATAATACAATGCTTTTGCAATACTTTTTGACAACTCTAATATATATATACAGTATATAAACGCACCATTTTTTATGATGCTGCCTGAATCATAATCACACACTGTTCGTTCGTTGGCTAGAGGAGAACTGGGGCCCCGGCTGAGCCTGGGTTCTCCCAAGGTTTTTTTCTCCATTCTGTCACTGATTGAGTTTTGGTTCCTTGCCACTTTTTCTCCATTGGCTTTTGGCCGCACCAAAGTCCGAACCAGAGTTCATGTGTTGATACGTTTCTAAACATTTGGTTAGTTTTTGTTTGGTTTCTCATTCCAATTATGCGAGCGCACTAAAGAACTTTACATGAAGTACTTGCATCCCGTCATCATCATCTATGTGGGCTGCATCTTGACATTGATTGGTTTGTAAACGGACGTGCGTCTGACTTCAGCGTGTTGTCAATACGGCGGGTAACCTTGACAAGAATGAATGAACAGACGAATGTTGTTGACACTATACTTTTATTATTACAGCATTACTCCCTGCAGCACCAGCTATACTCGAGGCTTTTGTGCAATCATTTTATCATCACCGGCAGGACGCAGGACAAATGTGTGTGTGTGTGTGTGTGTGTGTGTGTGTGTGTGTGTGTGTGTGTGTGTGTGTGTGTGTGTGTGTGTGTGTGTGTGTGTGTGTGTGTGTGTGTGTGTGTGTGTGTGTGTGTGTGTGTGTGTGTGTGTGTGTGTGTGTGTGAAACTGACAGATATGCACATAAATATTCTTCTTCAGTTGTTTAGGCTATGCGGGAACCATCAGAACTTCCTGTAAATGGTCCGAAAGTCCGAACTATACAGAAAATGCTTTCACACTAGAAACGAATCAAACCTTTGTTCAGTTTGATCCGGACCAAGACTACCTCTTTTCGTCTGACCAAATTTCGTCTCTTTGGTCCGGACCATGGTCCGGGGGAGGTTTCACACCTGTAATTTTGATTCGGATCAAACTGAAAAGACCGAAAATCCGGACCAAACAAGGTAGGTGTGAAAGGGCCCTTAGTTGGGGACATTTAATTTAATATTCAACAATATTACTGATCTGCCTGCATTGACACCATTATATGAGAACTGAACTGAGCTGAAAAATGACATCACAATTTTCTCCAGGGCATGCATGCATGCATGTGTATATATATATATATATATATATATATATATATATATATATATATAAACACAGACACATACACACACTGAACTAAATTATAAACGCAACACTTTTGTTTTTGCCCCCATTTTTCATGAGCTGAACTCAAAGATCTAAGACTTTTTTTTTATGTACACAAAAGGCCTATTTCTCTCAAATATTGTTTACAAATCTGTCTAAATCTGTGTTAGTGAGCACTTCTCCTTTGCCGATATAATCCATCTACCTCACAGATGTCGCATGTCAAGATGCTGATTAGACAGCATGATCATTGCACAGGTGTGCCTTAGGCTGGCCACAATAAAAGGCCACTTTAAAATGTGCAGTTTTACTGTATTGAAAAAAAAAGAAAAAAAAGAAGAAAAAAAAAGAAGGGTTGTTGATTGTGGCCTGTGGAATGTTGGTCCACTCCACTTCAATGACTGTGCGAAGTTGCTGGATATTGGTAGGACCACGTAGTCTGCGGTTGTGAGGCCTGTTGGATGTACTGCCATATTCTCTGAAACACCTTTGGAGACAGCTTATGGTAGAGAAATGAACATTCAATTCACGGGCAACAGCTCTGGTGGACATTCCTGCAGTCAGCATGCCATTTGCACGCTCCCTCAAAACTTGTGACATCTGTGGCATTGTGCTGTGTGATAAAACTGCACATTTTAGAGTGGCCTTTTATTGTGGCCAGCCTAAGGCACACCTTTGCAATAATCATGCCGTCTAATCAGCATCTTGATATGCCACACCAGTGAGGTGGATGGATTCTCTCGGTAAAGGAGAAGTGCTCACTAACACAGATCTAGACATATTTGTGAACAATATTTGAGAGAAATAGGCCTTTTGTGTACATAGAAAAAAAGTCTTAGACTTTGAGTTCAGCTCATGAAAAATAGCTGAGATGCTATTTTCCTCTAGAAACAAACTTTGTTTACAAACATTTTCCTGTTATCTCTGTAAAGCTGCTTTTACAATCTGTATTATAAAAAGCGCTATATAAATAAAGGTGACTTGACTTAATATAAGTATAATAGTGCATATATTTAGCAAAATACTACTCTCTATAGTTAATTTTTCTAGCTAACTAACATGATATGGTCATTAACCCCCTGAGGTCGGCTGTATCGCCGGCGATACCAGCTCGCTTTTTTTTTTATCAGTGTAAAAGAAACTCATAAATACTCTGTTGACTTTGATTTTCCATAGGAGTTTCATACATCCATCGATTCTGTTAAATGTGTATTATTTTTGTGTATACTCACAATAAAAACAAAGTGTTGTGCTTTTTGCCAAATAAAGAAAAATAAGCACGAAGCGAGTTCTGCCTTCTCTCTGCCAGTGAAGTCCATTCTGAAAGGCGTCCGAAAATGAACAATAACTCAGCGAATACTCAGTCAAACAGGCATACAGACACACAGGCATGAAGCTTGAATTCCTTCTTTTAAATGAAGTAATTTATACAAAAAACAAATATTCTCATCTTGTGAAATCTGTATTAAAAGAGAGCGATTCCAGTCGAGCTCATCTCAGCTCATTACGTTTTAATCGGCCCCGCCCACGGAGAGCGCGCGCTATTCAAACGCAAATGACTGAGACGATCCCATACAAACTGTGAACGCCCACATATCAGCTCGAGAAAACACATCAAGTTTATTCAGATCAGTGTACTTGTCTACACTGTCTCGCAGCGCTGTGAGGAATAATAATAATGGAAAACGTACCTCAGAAGTGCTGGTATTTCGAGGAGCAACGGATGGAATACTGTAGTAAGTTTTTTTTCATTCTCAAGTAAATCGCGTTTCTGTGTGAATGAATGATCTGCTTTTAGCAAACTATTTTGCTATACTACTGAGTAAAAATCGACTGAAATATGTTGAAATAAAATGTATTTGTATAAGCAACGTATTAAACTGCAAATTAACATTTATATTCCTTATAATAAAAACGAAAGACCTATGTTACAGACAAATGAAAGACAACATTACGTTGATTAGTTTTGGATAGATTACACATTTTTACTTTAAAATATCTGCCACCTCAAATAAGCTTTTGTTTGCCAATTTTTGCTAATATGTTAAATATAGTAAGTTTTGTCAATGTAGGCTATATTCGAAGTAATGAATCCTTAACTTTGAAATATGTATGATAAAATGTATACTTTAGTTTTTACAAAGAAAGATTACACTTCAATTGTTGTTGTAATTGTAACCTTTTTAAAATATTTACAAGGTAGATGTAAACAAATTTTAAAAGGTAAATATAAGCCTTTTCTTTAAAAATGTTTTATTGTGTTTTATTATTGACAAATTTGGGGAGAGGATACATATTCCAAAACTGAAAATACAGTTTGAGAATTAACTGCACAATTACTAGACATGTTTTCCTTGGATATTATACAATTTGCAAGCAAAATTTGTGAAAAAATTAAATAAAAATAAAAAATTGACATGCTTCCAACTGTGAACCAATTTGGTAGAATATATATATATATATATATATATATATATATATATATATATATATATATATATATATATATATATTGCTCTTGCATTCTTTCTTGTGGCTATAGGTGACACACCTGAATGAATGGCTCATTAAGTATGCGGGCCCCATTGTCTCCTCAGGTGTGAACCACTACATATGCATGATGCTGTTGAATGGTTGACGCCCCTTGCGCATATTGCCTTTACAAACAAAAAGTGTTTTACAATATTTAAATCAATGTATTGTGTTATGTGAATGATAAGGGCAGGATGATTTTCACATCATTTTGAAGAAAAAACTCTAGGCAACGACATCCATTAGTCAAAAGTCTTATTGTCACATATTTAGTATGTGTTTTGAGGCCTTATTTCAGAAACTTTAGTTTTTAGTTTTTTCAATAACCATGCATAAACATTATTCTCTCAAAAATACAAACATGTACATGCATGTTGCTCACATATTATGGTAGCCCTGTTTGTGCTAAATAGAGTGTAATTATACCTTTGCCATTAATATGTTTATAAGCAACTGAAAAAAGCACAAATGTCAGGGCATGTCAGAACATCTCAAGGACCCCAAAAACCCCTCAGACCCCAGAGGGTTAAATGGCTTTCCTGAGGTAGGCTAAATGTTACGTTACATGACATCATTTTCCAGCTGTTTTATTGACATCTTTCCACAGTTGAAACACTGATTGATCCATTTTTATTAACTACTCTAGTAGTAAAAAGGAAGAGATGGTCATTGCACGTGCCACTTGACCTGAGGCTCTACAGCGATCTGATACGTCACATGTATTTACAGTTTGAATTTCGTAATAATTTTGTAAACTGCTTTTCATGTCAAAAGTTACATGCTCTGTCTTGTTTGTCAGTGACAGTGTCCTCATTGCTTTGCAAAAAATAAATAAAAATCATTATGTAAGAAAATGTATGTGTTGCCTGAAGGCATGAGAACAGTGTTATTGAAAGAGTCTCACGCTGAGTGCCAGATAGCTGGCAGCCCTGGTTTAGCTGTTTGGTTTCTCTGTTTTTATGGACCTCAGATTGTAATTTGTCCGTTCTTGTCTACATTAAGTTAGTTATTCTCCTGCACTTTTGTTTGGATCTGAATTGTTAATAAACGTGACCACTGGGCATAGATCTAGCCTCAACTCTGTTGCAACAAGCACAATGACAATAAATAAAAAGTTGATATCACTATGTTTTTATATAATGTATAAATTATACATATTACTGAATATAGTGTTACATTACATATTTTTCAATATATTCACATTTAGGAGGGTTGCAGCTTGATACAAAGCTCATTTTTATAATTCAATCTCTTACAAGTAGAGGTCGACAGACTAATCGGTTTTGCCTATATATCGGTACCGATAGTTCATTGGTGGAACTATAGTTTATCGGCAAAATCTACACTGATAGTTTTTCCGGGTTGCGTCAGTTACTGGAGTGGCTGAGAAGAGTCTTCTGTCATCACACAGTACGAGAGCGGCTGAGAAGAGTCTTCTGTCATTACACAGTACAAGAGCGACAGTGAAGAGTCTTCTGTCATCACACAGAGCGAGAGCGCTGAGAAGAGTCTTCTGTCATCACACAGAGCGAGAGCGCTGAGAAGAGTCTTCTGTCATCACACAGTACGAGAGTGCTGAGAAGAGTCTTCTGTCATCACATAGAGTGAGAGCACTGAGAAGAGTCTTCTGTCATCACACAGTACGAGAGCGGCAGAGAAGAGTCTTCTGTCATCACACAGTACGAGAGCGGCAGAGAAGAGTCTTCTCTCATCACACTGTACGAGAGCGGCAGAGAAGAGTCTTCTGTCATCACACAGTACGAGAGCACTGAGAAGAGTCTTCTGTCATCACACAGTACGAGAGCGCTGAGAAGAGTCTTCTGTCATCACACAGAGCGAGAGCGCTGAGAAGAGTCTTCTGTCATCACACAGTACGAGAGCGGCAGAGAAGAGTCTTCTGTCATCACACAGAGCGAGAGCGCTGAGAAGAGTCTTCTGTCATCACACAGTACGAGAGCGCTGAGAAGAGTCTTCTGTCATCACACAGAGCGAGAGCGCTGAGAAGAGTCTTCTGTCATCACACAGTACGAGAGTGCTGAGAAGAGTCTTCTGTCATCACACAGTACGAGAGCACTGAGAAGAGTCTTCTGTCATCACACAGTACGAGAGCACTGAGAAGAGTCTTCTGTCATTACACAGTACGAGAGCGCTGAGAAGAGTCTTCTGTCATCACACAATACGAGAGCGCTGAGAAGAGTCTTCTGTCATTACACAGTACGAGAGCGCTGAGAAGAGTCTTCTGTCATTACACAGTACGAGAGCGCTGAGAAGAGTCTTCTGTCATCACACAGTACGAGAGCACTGAGAAGAGTCTTCTGTCATTACACAGTACGAGAGCGCTGAGAAGAGTCTTCTGTCATCACACAGTACGAGAGCACTGAGAAGAGTCTTCTGTCATCACACAGTACGAGAGCGCTGAGATGAGTCTTCTGTCATCACACAGTACGAGAGCGGCTGAGAAGAGTCTTCTGTCATTACACAGAGCGAGAGCGCTGAGAAGAGTCTTCTGTCATTACACAGTACGAGAGCGCTGAGAAGAGTCTTCTGTCATCACACAATACGAGAGCGCTGAGAAGAGTCTTCTGTCATTACACAGTACGAGAGCGCTGAAAAGAGTCTTCTGTCATTACACAGTACGAGAGCGCTGAGAAGAGTCTTCTGTCATCACACAGTACGAGAGCACTGAGAAGAGTCTTCTGTCATTACACAGTACGAGAGCGCTGAGAAGAGTCTTCTGTCATCACACAGTACGAGAGCACTGAGAAGAGTCTTCTGTCATCACACAATACGAGAGCACTGAGAAGAGTCTTCTGTCATCACACAGTACGAGAGCACTGAGAAGAGTCTTCTGTCATCACACAATACGAGAGCGCTGAGAAGAGTCTTCTGTCATCACACAGTACGAGAGCGCTGAGAAGAGTCTTCTGTCATTACACAGTACGAGAGCGCTGAGAAGAGTCTTCTGTCATCACACAATACGAGAGCGCTGAGAAGAGTCTTCTGTCATCACACAGTACGAGAGCACTGAGAAGAGTCTTCTGTCATTACACAGTACGAGAGCGCTGAGAAGAGTCTTCTGTCATCACACAATACGAGAGCGCTGAGAAGAGTCTTCTGTCATCACACAGTACGAGAGCGCTGAGAAGAGTCTTCTGTCATAACACAGTACGAGAGCGCTGAGAAGAGTCTTCTGTCATTACACAGTACGAGAGCGCTGAGAAGAGTCTTCTGTCATCACACAGAGCGAGAGCGCTGAGAAGAGTCTTCTGTCATCACACAGTACGAGAGCGCTGTGAAGAGTCTTCTGTCATCACACAGTACAAGAGTGGCTGAGAAGAGCCTTCAGTCATCACACAGTACGAGAGTCTTCTGTCATTACATTAGTCCCAATCGAGCGGGAGTTATATAGTTTTAATTATTCATACATTTATTTATATTGCCGCTCAGGGTTCAAATTTTCCCTTCTAACGGCGTGAGCTCACATGCGTCTTTTGCATCATTAAAATAAGTTAGCATCAAGTCAACAGACATATCTATGAAAGAAAGTGACTATCATCTGGATTTGGGTTGCATTTCCTAAAAGCATTGTAAGCCTAAGTTGATTGGTGGTAATCGTTCTATGGTCAATTTAAGCTTACGATGCTTTGGGAAATGCAGCCCTGATCAGTGGCAAAAAAATTGATTGTGAATTGATTTGAATCGGCGGAAGATAGAATCGGTATTCATATGTGAAAAAAATGTTTCCCCCACCCCTACACTGCACATAAGAACTGTTTGCTATGGAGAAGCCGTGTGGTTGTTCTTTGTTTGGCGAGGAGGGATGTATTTGCTATGTTGCATGATGCAAACCCAGGCATTGTACACATGGAGGTACTCACAGGTTATGTGAGTTATGTGTGGGGGCCGGGCATGGACAGAGATATTGAGGAAACTGTCAAGGCATGTGAAACCTGTCAGAAGTCACGTCATGCACCTCCTAAGGCGAAAGTGCACCCTTGGGAGTGGACAACAAAAAGATGGTCCCGGCTGCATTTTGAATTTGCAGGCCCTTTTCAGGGCAAAATATTCCTCATAGTGGTTGATACTCATAGCAACTGATGCAACTCTCTTATGAGTTCAATGCCATCGTCAGCCATCATTAACACACATAGGGCCCTATTTTAACAATCTGAAACGCAAGTATCAAACTCGAAACGCAAATAACTTTGTGGGCGGGTCTTGGGCGCTGTTGCTATCATACCGGCGGGATAAATGACTCTTGCGCCCGACGCAAATCTAAAATGGGTTGGTCTGAAGTAGCTTCATTACTCATAGGTGTGGTTTGGGCTAGTGCTGTCATCTTTAGTCGTTTAGTCGACTAATCGGTCGATGCCGTCTTGGTCGACTGACATTCTCATTGGTCGACCAGTTGCATAATTTTTGTGTTTTTTCACCAATAAAGAAATTTTCATTGACTTACTCCTTGATATTTATTCCTTTATAAGCAGTTATATATTACTGTATTCTAAATATAATTAGCCTATGTTTTATCCCCAACTTTAAATGCTTTAATTTAGGCTATAATGTGGTAAATGTGTAAGCTAAATTAATGCCTATTTTTTCACATCTTCATGGACATCACAATGATTTCCCTCGTGTGGAATATTTTTCCTTGTAATTATGTATGGTTTGCAAAATTGGCAACTGCTGCGTCTGTGTAGATGAGAGAAGCAAAGTGTATGCGCGTTGTGCACACACTACATTGATTATGGCCAAGCATGCGCCCTTAAAATAGCATCTGAATAACATGCGCAACGCGCCACTGACTTTAGACTAGGGTTGTCCTGGTCTGTGGCCGAATTGTTTTCTGTTACTGCAAAATAGCACCAGGGAACGTTTGCGCCGGAACACGCCGCCTCTTTTCGCTGAACCGCCCCCGGGAGCGCAAGTTCATTCCCTATTTACCGACGTGCATCTGTGGAGGGAAAAGTCCGCTGTGCGCAGGTGCAAAATAGGAATGAGTACAAAGTAAATTGCACTGGGTGCAAGATAGGGCCCTGAAACTACTTTTTGCAACACATGGTTTACCTGAAATCATAGTCTCAGACAATAAAAATAAAACTCTAAATGAAAAGCATGCTGGCTCTGGCCTCACATCACAAGAAATGTTTCCAGATGAAGGGAAAAACCCTCTAGGTCTGACACATCCAGCCTTCCAAACACTGTCCACACCTTACTGTTTCTCTTCCTCATACTCTTCCTACTCTCCCCTGTCACATGAACTGGCTCATATTTCATACAGTTGGTTTGATCATTTAAGACCTGAATTTCCTGCTAAGACAAAAGCTGAGATAAAACGCACACTGCAATAAAGCAATAAAAACAACCCAGTCTCATTTGAAAAATTTACCTTTGGCAATATTTTTGCAAAAACACAAAATATGATGTGTCATGCACGTTTCGCGACAGTTTCAAAGTGAAATGTCCAGTGAGTGGCATTAAAAGAGTGTTTGTTTGTTTTCCGGAACAGATGAACATGAATATGACAACGTTTTAGAACATTTTACACAGACCTGTGGTCTGACTGTGCGATTTCTTCTGAATATTTTCATTAAAATCTGGAAACTAAATCCTGCCTAAGGTGTCCTAACCGACACGCCAGTGCGAACACACACACACACACACACCTGGACTAGTGTACATATAGTTCTAACAAAACCTTTTTCCACAGTTAATGAAACCACTAATATCAGAAATCCAAATTTACACTGAAAACATAGATTATTATTCATAATAAAACATTAATCAGATATAAAGCACAAAGCAACTCTTGAGCAGAAAACTAAGTTTCACAGTCTCTTAACCTTAGAATGACCATGTCAGCTGCAGAAAAAGATCAGTCTATTCTAAAATCAATTCTAAAATGAACCAGAGAGGTCGGTTGACACCACTTCAGTTAATAAAAGATGATGTAAAAGTAATATAGCAAACGTTAAACTGGCTTGATAAGGAATCTTATGTCAAAACATTGAGGGCCCTATCTTGCACCCAGCGCAAGTGACTTTGTACACCGACGCATGTATCATTCCTATTTTGCACCCGCGCAAAGCGGACTTTTCCCTCCACAGAAGCACGTCGGTAAGTTAGGAAATACACTTGCGCTCCGGGGGGCGGTTCAGCGCAAAGAGGAGGCGTGTTCCGGCGCAAACGTTCCTTCTTGCTATTTTGCAGGTTTAGAAAACAATTGCGCCACTAACCAGGAAAAAATAGTTTAAAATCAGTGGCGCGTTGCGCATGTTATTCATATGCTATTTTAAGGGCGCATGCTTGGCCTTAATCAATGTAGCGTGTGCACAACGCGCATACACTTTGATTCTCTCATCTACACAGAAGCGGCAGTTTTCATTTTTGCAAATCATACATTATTACGATAGATAGATAGATAGATAGATAGATAGATCATTTATTATAAAAGCATACATCTAGCTTACACATTTACCCAAATTATCATACGCCTGTTTAACCGAAGTTAATTTGGGTGGGTTTCTCCATTTCAATGTAACTTCTCTCTTTTACGGCCGTGACGAGAGCGTTGCTCTCCTTGGCTGTGAACCGCTCCTGGCGCGCGTCTGGCAAATCCGCCGTTACAATAGCAATCCGCTATGGAAAAAGCGCATTTGCTCTTAAAGGGAATGTGAGCTGACGCTCTGATTGGTTTATTTCACGTTACGCCCAAACCACACCTATGAATAATGAAGCTACTTCAGACCAACCCATTTTAGATTTGCGCCGGGCGCAAGAGTCATTTATCCCGCCGGGAAAATAGCAACAGCGCCGAGACCCGCCCACAAAGTTACTTGCGCTTTGCGCTTGACACTTGCGTTTCAGATCGTTAAAATAGGGCCCTGAGCGTTCAAAAAGGTCCATCAATAGCTTGTTTGCAGACACGTGATTCTGATTCAGATGGAGTGCGGGAAGTGAAAAGCAGAATGGAGGAGAAGAAGGAAAGTCAGAATTGTACTGATTTAGAAAGTATGTTGGATCCTTATGTAATGAAGAGGAGCGATTTTTCTAGTGAATTTAACCCTTGTATGGTGTCCGGGTCTGTTGGACCCGTTTTCATTTTTTAGCAAAAGAAAAATGATACAATTAATTATTTTTTCAAACTGAGACTCATTGGCCTTGGCTCATTTTCTGTGAGGAATATATATCAGAACACATTTTTAATGAAAACACACTGTACACCCCCCCTTCACATTTACATTACACACAGGATGTTTGGGTCCACTGGACCCGGGGCTAATAAAAGTGTGGAAATTGTAGGTCCTGTGTACCTTTACTCTGTCCTCCTCCTGTCAGGGCCTGCTGTTAGTGTGTGTATGTTCTTGTATATGGTTTATGAGGACACAAATGTGTATAATGACATGGGTATTACAACGTGGTTTATGACGACATCTGTGTCCTCATACTAAAACATACTAAATGGTGTTTTTTGAAATTCAAAAAATGCCAAAAGTTTTCTGTGATTGGTAGGTTTAGTGGTAGGGTTAGTGTAGGGGGATATATTATACAGTTTGTGCATTAGAAAAACCATTATGCCTATGGAGAGTGACCATACACCACATATCCAAGTGAGTGTGTGTGTGTATGTGCATGTGTATGTGTGTGTGTGTGTGTGTGGGTGTGGGTGTGTGTTTTGTGTGTGTCTGTGTGTGTGTTGTGGGTGTGTGTGTTGTGGGTGTGTGTATGTGTCTGCATGAGTGTGTGTGTGCGTGCGTGTGAGAGAGAGATTGTGTGTAAGTGTGAAAGAGTGCAAGAGTGAGTTTTGTGCTTCTACTCCTGCCATTCCCACACGAGGTTGCAATTCTTAAATGTGATCTAACAAAGGTAAAGAGAAAATATTGACCATATATGCTGTTTATATTGCTTGTAATTGGGATGAAGTAAACATCTGTTGAGTATTTTAACATAATATTTTTGATTGTGTTGAATTAAAAACCCAAAAATGCAGCGGGTCCACCAGACCCACGAACACTGGCTGAGTAACAAAAATATGAACACCACACAAGGGTTAAATACTTGCCTGCCATCGAGGCGGTAGATATAGAGAGTGTGACGCTGAGGTCTGGTCTGTTTATAATGCGCTGCCTTTCTGCTAGTGTAACGGTCACCAGCTGGAGTGCCCTTGAAAGCCACCAGAGGGCACTCCACATCAGACACTCACGTTCACTCTCAGACTACATTTCCCATACTCACTGCCCGGACTCATCTCTGATCACTCATCACAGTCACCTGTACCTCATTATCACTGATTGCATTCACCTGTGTCCCATCACCCTGTTAGTCTGTCTATTTATACCATGTTCATTCATTCACTCACCGCGAAGTCTTGTTTTAGTGTTACACTGCAATTCTGAGCATTCTCTTGGTTTTCTTGTCTCTTGGTTTTTGGATATCTTGCCCTGTTCCCTGGATTACTCTCTTGCCTCTGGTCCCTGCCTGTTTTGTTTGTTTGTTTGTTTGTTTGTTTGTTTGTTTCTTTTGTTGGACTGCCTATCTGTATATGACCCTTGCCTGTATCTTGGATTACGCCTCTGGATTGCCCTCAAATAAAGCTGCACTTGGATCTAAGTCCGTAACAGCTAGTGAGTTTAGGGCAGTATTTAGATTTTCTAGTTTGTTTTTGAAAAAATTCGCCATTGTAGGTCATTCATGCTGAATTGAGAATTCCCATAGGAACTCACATCATCGTTCAGGGAGAAAACTGGACAGTGTAATACACTCTTTCGTCTTTTCGACAGGCAAAAACACCAAGGCAGCAGTATGAAGCGCAAGGGAAGATGCCGGAAAGGAGATCTAGTATATTGTCGCTGGTTAAACCCACACTGCCTATCACTCAATAAAAAAAAATCACATTGCTGAGTGTTTTTGAGAGTGAATGTGAATATTTAACCAAGTCAAAAGGTAAGCAAGTATCCATATTAATTTCTGTTTCAGCAGACAAAGAACGTCATTAAAGGGTAACTAAACCCTAAACCAACTTTTGTTTTTAGTTAATGATCTGTAAGAATGGGGCTTTATTAGTGCTGTTCATTGATTCAAGTACCTTTTTTGACATTTGGGTATAAAGTGTTTTAATTCTACAATATATAGTGTAAAAACGTCTGAGTGCTGCCCTCTTCAGGTTGAACGGTGGCTACTGCAGTTTAATTTTCCTATTGGATGTTTGCGGTACTGCGTGACGTAAGCAGTACTACGTGACGTAAGCAGGTTCCAGCTCACCACGCCCTTGGTAAGAGCTACCACGCCCTTGGCGGTATAAAAACCATCTTGTTTCGTCAAAATCACAGTAGCGAGTCAGGAGTTGGAATTGCTCTTATATGAAAACGATCAGGATAGAGTAGAAATGGGTTTCTCAACACAGCTCGCGTTGAAAAGCGACGCAGTGCCAAACGCTGCTCCTCCTGCATGGACTCCACCACCGACTCCACCACCGCAGCGGTGTCTTGATGTGAGTGATCACATTTTAATCACAATTTATGGTTAGGCTAAATTTAATCCTCTGGGGTCGACAAACACGTCGCCGCATTTTGCTGGATATTTTCACATAGTGGCAAAATATGAATATGCCTACAGAGAGCGCGCGCTATTGACATCAACTCGATAAAACTCATCAGATGCATGTACTTTACGTCGTCTTGCGACCCTGTGAAGAAATATTTATTTTCACTCCGACACTGGCCCCATTCTCCCTTGCGCGGATGCTTCGCTAGCATCGTCGGATGCCGATCACGATGTGGGAGTTAAGACCGCAGTTTGAGCCAGCGGCTCGGAATTGATTTGGCTCTGGCCCTGTGTCCACAAACAATTCAATGGATGACAGGTGAATCCTGATGGTTGTGTAGCAGGTGGATCATGATGGTAGGATAGCAGGTGGTCCTTAGAAGCTGAGGATTCAGCTCGATGAGGTCCATCAAACCACCACGATTTTCATGCTCACATCATCACAGTCCCACGAAAATGGAGCAACGTAGAGAGCGTCAGGAAGGACAAAGAGGCCAGGGGAACTTTCAGGCAATCCAGATATTGACCTGAAGCGCTACCTGGTGATGAAATCCAACGTGGCCGGAGGAGCTCAGTCTCCGGTTCATCCAAATCACCCGTCAATAACAAATGCGTCACATTCGCGAGTATGTACTACACACACTCACGATGAACTAATGAATCAGAATCAGAATCAGAATGAGCTTTATTGCCAAGTGTGCTTGCACCCACAAGGATTTTTTCTTGGTACTGAAGCTTCCAGTGCACATATACAAATACAAATACAAATACAACAAGAAACATAGTAATACAAATTCTAAGAATAAAATATATTAAAAATAAATAAAAATAGTATAAAAGTAAAAAAGTAGGGTCACAGTTGGGTTTAGTCCAAATAAACATTTACAGATAATGAACATATTTGGGATCGGGCGGCAGTCGAAGGCTGGGGCCTAGACAACCCGATCCCTGGACGCGGAATCTAGCTCTAGGGACATGGAACGTCACCTCTCTGGCGGGGAAGGAGCCTGAGATTGTGCGTGAGGTTCAGAGATTCCGACTAGAGATAGTTAGAATCACCTCTACGCACGGCTTGGGCTCTGGAACCACACTCCTCGAGAGAGGATGGACTCTTCACCACTCTGGAGTTGCCCATGGTGAGAGGCGGCAGGCTGGTGTGGGTTTGCTTATAGCCCCCCAGCTCAGCCGCCATGTGTTGGAGTTATCCCCGGTGAACGAGAGGGTCGCTTCCCTGCGCCTTCGGGTCGGGGATAGGTCTCTCACTGTCGTTTGTGCCTACGGGCCAAACGGCAGTGCAGAGTACCCGGCCTTCTTGGGGTCTCTGGGAGGGGTGCTGGAAAGTGCTCCGACTGGGGACTCCGTCGTTCTACTGGGGGACTTCAACGCCCACGTGGGCAGCGACAGTGACACCTGGAGGGGTGTGATTGGGAGGAACGGCCCCCCTGATCTGAACCTGAGTGGTGTTCTGTTATTGGACTTCTGTGCTAGTTACAGCTTGTCCATAACAAACACCATGTTCAAGCATAAGGGTGTCCATCAGTGCACATGGCACCAGGAAACCCTAGGCCGGAGGTCGATGATCGACTTTGTGGTTGTTTCATCTGACCTCCGGCCGTATGTCTTGGACACTCGGGTGAAGAGAGGGGCGGAGCTGTCAACTGATCACCACCTGGTGGTGAGTTGGATCCGATGGCGGGGGAGGAAGCTGGACAGACTCGGCAGACCCAAACGTACTGTGAGGGTCTGTTGGGAACGTTTGGCAGAATCCCCTGTCAGAGAGATCTTCAACTCCCACCTCCGACAGAGCTTCGACCAGATCCCGAGGGAGTCTGGAGACATTGAGTCCGAGTGGACCATGTTCTCCACCTCCATTGTCAACGCGGCCACTCGGAGCTGTGGCCGTAAGGTCTCCGGTGCCTGTCGAGGCGGCAATCCCCGAACCCGGTGGTGGACACCGGAAGTAAGGGATGCCATCAAGCTGAAGAAGGAGTCCTATCGGGCCTGGCTGGCTTGTGGGACTCCTGAGACAGCTGACGGGTACCGACGGGCCAAGCGGACTGCAGCCCGGGTGGTTGGGGAGGCAAAAACTCGGGCCTGGGAGGAGTTCGGTGAGGCCATGGAGAAGGACTATCGGTCGGCATCGAAGAGATTCTGGCAAACCGTCCGGCGCCTCAGGAGGGGGAAGCAGTGCCCTACCAACGCTGTTTACAGTGGAGGTGGGCAGCTGTTGACCTCAACTGGGGATATCACCGGACGGTGGAAGGAATTCTTCGAGGATCTCCTCAATCCCGCCGTCACGTCTTCCATTGAAGAAGCAGAGGCTGAGGGCTTGGAGGCGGACTCGTCCATCACCCAAGCTGAAGTCACCGAGGTAGTCAAGAAACTCCTCGGTGGCAAGGCACCGGGGGTGGATGAGATCCGCCCTGAGTACCTCAAGTCTCTGGATGTTGTGGGGCTGTCTTGGCTGACACGCCTCTGCAGCATCGCGTGGCGGTCGGGGACAGTACCTTTGGACTGGCAGACCGGGGTGGTGGTCCCTCTTTTTAAGAAGGGGGACCGGAGGGTGTGCTCCAACTATAGGGGGATCACACTTCTCAGCCTCCCCGGGAAAGTCTATTCCAGGGTACTGGAGAGGAGAATCCGGCCGATAGTAGAACCTCGGATTCAGGAGGAACAGTGTGGTTTTCGTCCCGGTCGTGGAACACTGGACCAGCTCTATACCCTCTACAGGGTGCTGGAGGGTTCATGGGAGTTTGCCCAACCAATCCACATGTGCTTTGTGGATTTGGAGAAGGCATTCGACTGTGTCCCTCGTGGCATCTTGTGGAGGGTGCTCTGGGAGTATGGGGTTCGGGGCCCTTTGCTAAGGGGTACCCGGTCCCTGTACGACCGGAGCAGGAGCTTGGTTCGCATTCCCGGCAGTAAGTCAGACTTGTTCCCGGTGCATGTTGGACTCCGGCAGGGCTGCCCTTTGTCGCCGGTTCTGTTCATAACTTTTATGGACAGAATTTCTAGGCGCAGCCAGGGGCCGGAGGGGGTCGGGTTTGGGGACCACACAATTTTATCTCTGCTCTTTGCGGATGATGTTGTCGTGTTGGCCCCATCAGACCAGGACCTTCAGCATGCACTGGGACGGTTTGCAGCCGAGTGTGAAGCGGCTGGGATGCGAATCAGCACCTCCAAATCCGAGGCCATGGTTCTCAGTCGGAAAAGGGTGGTTTGCCCGCTTCAGGTTGGTGGAGAGTTCCTGCCTCAAGTGGAGGAGTTCAAGTATCTTGGGGTCTTGTTCACGAGTGAGGGAAGGATGGAACGGGAGATTGACAGACGGATCGGTGCAGCTTCTGCAGTAATGCGGTCACTGTACCGGTCTGTCGTGGTGAAGAAGGAGCTGAGCCGCAAGGCGAAGCTCTCGATTTACCGTCAATCTACATTCCTACTCTCACCTATGGTCATGAGCTGTGGGTCATGACCGAAAGGACAAGATCCCGGATACAGGCGGCCGAAATGAGCTTTCTCCGCAGGGTGGCTGGGCGATCCCTTAGAGATAGGGTGAGTCACTCGGGAGGAGCTCAGAGTAGAGCCGCTGCTCCTCCACATCGAGAGGGGCCAGCTGAGGTGGCTCGGGCATCTTTTCCGGATGCCTCCTGGACGCCTTCCCGGGAAGGTGTTCCAGGCATGTCCCACCGGGAGGAGACCCCGGGGAAGACCTAGGACACGCTGGCGGGACTATGTCTCCCGGCTGGCCTGGGAACGCCTCGGGGTCCCCCCGGAAGAGCTGGAGGAAGTGTCTAGGGAGAGGGAAGTCTGGGCATCCCTGCTTAGACTGCTGCCCCCGCGACCCGGCCCCGGATAAGCGGAAGAAGATGGATGGATGGATGGATGGATGGATGAACATATTTACAGTATTTTCAGTAGTATGAATAATATAAATATAACCTGAGTTAGAGAATATTGCACTAGACAGTGGGAGTATTGCACTTACAGGCATATGCCTTGGGGGGCATTTTAAGTGTTCAGAAGGGAAATGGCCTGTGGAAAGAAACTGTTCCTGTGCCTGGATGTTCTTGTGGCCAGTGATCTGTGTCGCCGTCCTGACGGTAACAGTTCAAACAGGGGGTGTCCAGGGTGAGTGGAGTCTGTGATGATTTTACCTACTCTCTTCCTCACTCTGGAGGAGTACAGGTCCTGGAGGGTTGGCAGGGGGGCACCAATAATCCTCTCTGCAGTCCGGACAGTCCGGACTGTCCGTTGTAGTCTCCTGATGTCCGATTTGGTAGCTGAACCAAACCAGACAGTGATGGAAGTGCTTAAAACAGACTCAATGACGGCTGAGTAGAACTGGATCAGCAGCTCCTGTGGCAGATTGAACTTCTTCAGCTGGCGAAGGAAGTACAGTCTCTGCTGGGCCTTTTTCACAATGGAGTCAATGTGATTTGCCCACTTCAGGTCCTGAGAGATGGTAGAGCCCAGGAACCTGAATGACTCCACTGCTTCCACAGTGCTGTTCATGATGGTGAGAGGGGGAGTGCTGGGGATTTTCTCCTGAAGTCCACGATCATCTCCACTGTTTTGAGCGTGTTCAGCTCAAGGTTGTTATAGCTGCACCAGACAGCCAGCTGTTCAACCCCCAGTCTGTAAGCAGACTTGTCACCATTTTGGATGAGACTGATGACAGTGGTGTCGTCTGCAAATTTCAGGAGCTTGACAGAGGGGTCTTTAGAAGTGCAGTCATTAGTGTACAGGGAGAAGAGCAGTGGGGAGAGAACGCACCCTTGGGGGGCGCCAGTGCTGATGGTGAGGGTCCTGGATGTGAGTTTCCCCAGTCTCACTCGCTGCTGCCGGTCCGTCAGGAAGCTGGAGATCCACTGACAGATTGAGGATGGCATGGAGAGCTGAGTCAGTTTGGCTGTGAGAAGATCAGGGATGATGGTATTGAAGGCCGAACTGAAGTCCACAAATAAGATCCGTGCATAAGTCCCAGGTCTGTCAAGATGTTGCAGGATATAGTGCAGTCCCATGTTGACTGCATCATCCACAGACCTGTTTGCTCTGTAAGCAAACTGAAAGGGATCCAGCAGGGGTCCAGTGATGTCCTTCAGATAGGCCATCACCAGTCTTTCAAACGACTTCATGACCACAGACGTGAGAGCGACATGTCTGTAGTCATTAAGTCCAGTGATTTTAGTTTTTTTGGGAACCGGAATGATAGTGGAGCGTTTGAAGCAGCAGGGAACTTCACACTGCTCCAATGATCTGTTGAAGATCTGCGTGAAGACTGGGGCCAGTTGGTCAGCGCAGGCTTTTAGACAAGCAGATGAGATGCCGTCTGGGCCTGAAGCTTTCCTAGTCTTCTGTTTTTTGAAGACTCGGCTCACGTCCTCCACACAGACCTTAAGCTCAGGTTGGATGGCAGAAGGGGGGAGGAGAGGGGTTGCAGGAGGTGATGGTGGATGTGTGAAGTTGTGTAAAAATGTAATATTGACTCATGAGAATAACCTGTACAAATGAAATCCTTTACAAACTGAACATGCTCATTCACTCAAATTTTATGAGCATGTTCAGTTTGTAAAGGATTTCATTTGTACAGGTTATTCTCATGAGTCAATATTACATTTTTACACAACCTATTTTACATCTGTTAATAGCCGTATGTCCAACGCATTCTCATCCTTGGGCGTCATAATACTGACGCTTTTGACATTTTGTCTACATCGAACGCACATGGCACCCTTTAGCGTCAATATGAGACGCACAGAGCTTTGTTCTGTTATGGGTAGGTTTAGGTGTAGTGTAGGGATAGGGTTAGACCGCTAGGAGGCGCCTTCTGGCCCATTTCTATCTGCGTCTCATATTGACGCTAAAGGGTGCCATGTGCGTTCGATGTAGACGAAATGTCAAAAGCGTCAATATATGACGCCCAGGCTGGTATGTCTGATTGAAACCGGATATTCAAGGGGAAATTCAAGGGGGATGATTTCATCCATATTAACAACTGACTGGATGGGGTAAGTTTGATAACAATGGCTAAAGTTATTTGGCAAATTTTTTAACTGACTGGATGGGGTAAGTTTGATAACAATGGCTAAAGTTATTTGGCAAATTTTTTTTTATTAAAATTTTTACAATATATATATTCTTTATAGATATTAAATATACAACATTTAAACTTAAATAATGAAAGTCCTGTCAAAAAAAAAAAAGTCTCATCGATTAACTTTATTTAAAATCATATTTTGCTATCATTTAAGTTCAGTTTTACATTTGTAGTATTACTTTAATACATTCTTGTCTTTGTTTAAGACAGGACTTCCATTATTTAAGTTTAAATGTTGTATATTTAATATGTATAAAGAATATATATTTAATAAATATACAATATGATTACATAGGCATTTCTTTCTGTATGTATACTTAATTATTTAACAAACATGTACACTCATTCATAAATTAGATTTATACAGGTACAAATTCATAATTTCAAGTGTAGCTTAATGTTTTTTTGTATTTTTTTTTTGTATTAGGCTATGTCTATGATCTTCGTTACTTGATTTATATTTGATAAACCTTTTTAAATAAAATAATATAAAATAATTACTAATAGAAGTATTTTATCTAAATAAGTACTAACATTTTATATTGATATAATAACTGATTTGCCTGGCTAAAAGCAGCACCTCCGACTTCCGGTTATTAGCAGGAAAGCAATTGAAAAAAGGCGCCTCTCACTGCAAAAATCGCGTCAGGTGTGATCGGGACCTAACAATATGAAATATTGTTTTCAATACACGTGAGAAGTACAGATATACCATATAAATAAAATATATAAACAAAACAATATAAAGATAAATTTTGAAGAAAAGTTAAATAACAGATAATTTCAACAGGGCTACACTTAGATTACATTATTACTTAGAGTTGTGTTTGTGACATAAAACACATTTGTAAATATATATTTTTGTAAATCTCATTTTATTTATTTGTGAATTTTATACCTTTTTGTGAATCTCTTTACATTTATTTGTGGATCTTAATCTATTTATTTGGGAATTTTATACATTTTTGTAAATCTCTTTACATTTGTTTGTGAATCTCAATCTATTTATGTGGAATAATGTAACAGTTCTAACCCCATAAGGTCAGGTCGTTCGACTCATGAATATTATATTTATAACGTTCCCGATTGATGGAACAGTAGAGATATGCAAATTCCCCTGTCAACTCAAAGCCCCAGAATTTATTTCTATTTTATATTTAAGAGCACAACACAATAAAACGTTAATCTCTTCTTACTTTCTGGTCTGGGAAACAAGCAAAGACTGCGCTCTACACGCTCTCCCTTCTGATTGGTTAATCATGCCACGTCTACCATGCAGCTTTTAAAGAAGCAGTCACACTTTTTATAACTTAAAGAATAACATTATTGAAGCTGCATTCAAACATGATATCGGTGGCAGTGGAAATGTGAGCTGGACCTGTTGTTATAACTGAAGAAATTGATTTTTGCTACATAAGATAATTATTGTTCTATATTCTGAGGTAAGATGATCTCTTTGAATAATTGTACATTTTCTGCCATGACAACTAAATTAACAAATGTTTGTATTTATTTCCCTTAAAAACACATTGGCTGATGCATCATCATCCTGCACATGCTAAACTCAAATCTTTATATAGAGCAGTATTTTCTTTCACCTTCCCTATATCTTATATTAGCTGCATGTGATGTGCTAATCGATTGGTGTACATATGATGATACAACACAAAGGAATAAGAATATTTATTAGCATGGCCACACTGAAGACCAAAAAACAATAAAATCTGAACATAACATAAAATAAACGATTAATTTTAAGATGTCCGACGCTCCTGGAATGAGTCGACATTCAGGTCTCAGATTCTGCTAATGTCTCCACTGAACAAGCGACAGCATCCCGGTCAGGAAACCTGCACAGAAACAATACACATCACATGCCTTTGTTTAGGAGCCCAATAAAAACAAATTCCATTAAAATATGATTGTTCAGGGAAATATGAATTTGCATCCATTATTCAATAGTCTATTTATTTATCTTTGCATCCATACTGTAAGTGCACATTATCCCAATAAATAAATACAAGTAAAATCCTAATCTTTCATCAAAACTGAAACTTCTGCTCTTTTATTTAAACCATGTGGACAATTGAATAATGTAAAAAAAACTTTAAAAAAAATAAATAAAAATAAATAACCAAATACCTTTAGGCATTGTTATCAAACTCTGAATAAACCTTTGAGCAAAGGTATAGTCCACTTTTCACCATCCAGTCAGTTGTTAATATGGATAAAATCAAGACGCAAAACATTTTTTCCCCTTTAATATCCGGTTTCAATCAGACATACGGCTATTAAAGGATGTAAAGTAGGTAGTGTAAAAATCTTGTGTCTTTTCTATACCACATATACTTTTTTGTACAATCAGTGGTAAGACCAGATCTATACGCTGATTTCACGCAGCCGCCATTTTGAAATCGAAAGTGAGGCTCCGGTGGGAAGAACCCCGTAAGTAAAGATAAACAACAATGCCTTGGATTACCAACCTAAAGCTGCTGCCGCGATTTACACTATTGGATGTTACTATTCAATATAGGATATATATATATATTTCATTCCTGCTTCTTTTTTTACATTCTGAATTATATATATAAAAAATATTTTATTTATAAATGAATTTCACTGTATATAGTCTAAAGTATGAAAGAAATGTATGTACATTTTTAGAATTGACACAACATCATTAAACACAACAATACGCCATCGCATTCACGACTCTCCTGTGATTAAAGGCGACACTTCCGGTTTTCTTCCCACCGGAGCCTCGCTTTCGATTTCAAAATAACGGCTGCGTGAAATCAGCGTATAGGCCTACAACTTGGACAAATTGAATATGATAAATGTTATCATTCTACCTGCACAGAGAAGCTGATAGACTGAAGATGAAGCTGTAACTTTTGCTCCACTTGTAGTTGAACCTGTGGTCATGGTTGCGTTTGTTGCTGGTGCTGTGGTTTCAGTTGCGGTTGGACTGTCTATGGATGTGGTAGTACCAGATGTTGCAGTAGTTGTGGTTCCAGTGGTTGTAGTTCCAGTGGTTGTAGTTCCAGTAGTTGTGGTACTAATGGTTGTAGTTGGAGTGGTTGTAGTTCCAGTGGTTGTAGTTCCAGTAGTTGTGGTACTAATGGTTGTAGTTGGAGTGGTTGTGGTTCCAGTGGTTGTAGAGCCAGTAGTTGTGGTACTAATGGTTGTAGTTGGAGTGGTTGTGGTTCCAGTGGTTGTAGATCCAGTAGTTGTAGTTCCAGTGGTTGAAGATCCAGTAGTTTGGGTTTCAGTGTTTGTGGTTGGATTGTTTGTGGATGAGAGGACAGTAACAGATGATTCCAACAGTGCTGTTGTGGTGCAGTGACAGCCGTTGAAGAGCAGAAGAGCAGTTACAGCAAAAATACCCAAATTCTTCATCTTCCTTTGGGAAATAAATGTTTGTTGAACCACACAATATTTTTAGCTGATATAGATGATTTGATTCTACTGCTGATTTTATTGAATCATACTGCAATGTATCTGGATTTTAAGCACAGTAAGGAGAGTCATACAAAAATACAAGAATTACTAACATACTCATACAGTTTATATGTTATTTTACTTTGCACACAGTTGTTATGATATTTAAGTTAGTTCAAATATATTTTTCATTATATATACTGTACAAATATACAATACAAATATTAAAATGGGTAATAAACTAACATAACCACATATTATGCATCATAATATGTTGGGCTGTGGTTTATTTATTTTATTTTAAAATATTATACATTTTATTTTTGAACATTAATTACCACAGTGTTTATGATGTCTTCTTTCTTGTGATTAAACAGTTCCAGAAAATTATATCCTTGTTAGTCGTCCACAGGGAAATCGCTTCTGCCCAAAATATTTCATTTTTTGTTATGAGTATAAATTAATCAAAATGTAGTCTTTTTAAATAGTCTTTTTAAATAGTCTTTTAGTCACATTAAAGTGCTTACAATATTAGTAAAGATCATGAAGGTTCACATACCTGCAGTCGTCTGTGTCGTTGGTCGGTCTGTGAGGTTTATAAGTGTTTGTGTGAGCAATCAGATCTTTGATCACTGTGGAAACCTCTTTCTGACCCACTGGATAATTGTACATTTGGCAATGAAGGACAGGATTGTGTTTCAGTGGTTCCCCTAATATCTTATTGTTCTTATGTCAGAAGTGATTTCAGCCCTCTAGCAACAGTATATCAACACTGACCTCATCAACCAACCGTTTCCAACATGGAAACGTAGAGGGTTCTACGTTTCCATCGAAACTCTGACTAACTGGGTTACAGTACTGTGGCAGTACCATGGTATTTTGTTATATACCACAGTACTAGATGATTACCATAGTCAAATACTGTACTATGATAATGTACTCCACTGTAGTTAAAAACATACCATGGTACAACGATAGTACACATCGACAAATCTGGTACTGCCATGGTACACACTCAAAAACTCGCAACTCATGGCAATTCAAAACTATTAGAAAGCTTTTTAATCTATTCATGACCAACCTTACAAGCATTTATCACATGTTATTGTATTTATTGCGGTAAATGTTGACTAATTTGTAGAATTTATAATCTTAAATATATTTAAAAATATATTTTTCACTTTAGATTTATATAACAACTGTGACATGTTGTATTGTTTCTATATGTGTAGGTTGCTATTTTCATAACAAATGCTAAAGTAAAAAATAAAAAGGTTAAATAAAGTTAGTTACCTTTCAGTTCAGTCACGTTCGACGTAGTCGCCCAGACCATGCGCTCATAGGTGAGCTCCGCACCGCAACCGACCTCGTCCTCCGGGGTACGGCCGTTGCGGCTTGCGCAATCGGTCTGGCGATGTCCACCTTAGTTGTCCAGGAGCGCCATCTCTGGCTCAACCTGGTCGATATGAGGGATGCGGACAAGGTTTGGTTCCTGGACTCCACTATTTCCCAGGTTGGGCTGTTCGGCGACGTGGTAGAGAACTGCGCCCAACAGTTCTCTGCCGCAAAGGTGCAGACGGAGGCCATCCGGCACATCCTGCCCCGGTGGCCTGCTGCTGCCTCCACCCCGCCGCCAGAGGCAGATCCTCCACCTGCTCGTCGCAGAGGGAGTCCCCTTGCCGCTGCTTCCGCTCCAGCTAGGCCACCGCAGCAGCCTCCAACCAGGCCGCAGCGTGGAGCCGGCCGCAGGCAGGCCGCCCAGCCCGTCTCGGGCGCTGCCAAACCAGGTGGCAAGCGTCATACCAAGCGTCCCTGAGACAGGCCACCCAGGGATGGGGGAACAAGCTCTTCAGATGGTTGCCGTTCCGCCGCTGGCTCCCTGGAGTCCAGCTGTACCCGAATTGTCAAAAGAGCAAATTCCTTCGTTCCTGGGTCCCAAGAGGGCCAGACTGGCGGTGTGCGACCCTGTAAAGCCTTGCACCCCTCAGCCCCTGTTGTGTCGCCAGCCGGCAGCTGGGTGCGGTTCGAGGACCCGCTCAAATGCCTTCTCACGCACCTCCCTGCCGACCTGCCAAGTAAGTGTTGCACTGTGAGTATCATCTCGGTTACATACTGTATGTAACCCTCGTTCCCTGAAGGAGGGAACGGAGACGTAGTCCCGTCGCCACTATTGCTGGACTACCGCTGACTCCGGGCTACGCTCGGCTCCTCTGTGAAAAACAAGTGGTGTGTGCATCCACTTCCATATTTATACCCGCACTGCAGGGCGGGGCGGAGCATGGATGCAAAGCTTGCACGCCAATGTGTGCATTGCCTCGTTTTATCAATACTCGAAGATGACAGGCTCCCTAAGCGTGATCCCTATCATTTGGTATGTCTGACTACGTCTCCGTTCCCTGCTTCAGGGAATGAGGGTTACATACGTAACCGAGACATTTTACTTCTTATGGCACGTTAAAGTATAAAATACTGTCAAACGAATACACTTCCAGGTGCTTAAATAATATAAAATACACATATCCTATGTAAACAAGTAATTGTTAACTAGGTTATTACTGTATTGCAGTTATTGGGGTGCGACTGGGTAATAGTAAACCACTTTTTTTTTAGGACTACACCACTGCCTCACACAACTCTAGTGGAATCTCCTCAACCTCCACCAATGTGCAGCATCCACCTGGATGATGCGATGGCAGCCATACTGTGCCAGAACGCCCACCACACACCTGCTTACTGGTGGAGAGGAGACAGAGTGATGATCCCAATCAGTAAATATGGGGAAGATTGGGAGGCCATTATGGACAGAGGCCAATGGGCAGTCCGAAACAACAAGATAGAGGGAAGTTAGCGAGGGAAGCCGGACTGGATTCACCTGACGTATCAGTATCCAAAGAGGCAATCAACTCTTCAGTCTGTTATACTCCTGTTGTTTGTCGCCAAAGTTAGGTTCTAGTCTTCTTTATTGATGTAAGTTGTAACTTTCTCAGTGTTAAATGTTTTAGCTCCTGTGTATTTAACCAACCTTCTATCGCCCTACAATCCATCACACTCTTTAAGGTCACAGAACTCTGGACTTTTGATAGAACCCAGAATATCAAAGTCCACTAAAGGAGGGAGAGCGTTTTCACATTTGGCTCCTAAACTCTGGAATTGCCTTCCTAATGATGTTTGTGGCTCAGACTCGCTCTCCCAGTTTCATAGTAAATTCCCCGGTGTTAAATTAACACCGCTAGGTTTTCATATGGGAACCACCAGCAGAGTGTTAAAATAACACTTGAAGCGTGTTTGAGTTAATTAGATAATTAAGTGATTAATTGAGTGATGATTGTTTGATTATTGAAGACACCCGATGATAACGAGCAGAATCACTGAAGGAAAGAGAAATACAAGAACTACAACTGACGTCAACCACAGCTTTAGATGAAATCAACTGAAAAGACATTAAATCTGTCTTATTACAAACCAGACTGACTGTATTTCTGTCATTTGTCTACAGTTCTTTTTGAGAATTAACAGAGGTTTAGATGTTGATGTTTTGTTGAAAATATTTGAACATCATTATGGTGGTCAGTGTTTCATTTAGTTGGGCAGTTTGATCTTTGCTCTTTATGTCAGTTTGCGTTTTTTGTAACAGTGTTTACCGAAACACATAATTTGTTGCAAAATAAGCCATAAACAAAGATGATCAGGTGAAAAATTTTTCATCATCATTATGAAAAATTATTAATGTCATCATTGACCAAAAGTGGTTACTTCTTATAGTAGATTTTTACCAACAATGCTTCCTTGCCAGAGATCAAACATTATGAAAAAGAAAACAAACACCTTTAGACACACACACAAACATCAAGATTCAGCATATGAATCTCAACAATGGTGGCATGCTTCATGCAGCAATGCATGCTGGGAGCCACCATAGTATAAAACTTATGACTCCCAGCATGCATTGCAGCATTAAGTAAATCCCCAGTTGAAATTCATATGCTGATTCTTGATGCTGATAAAAAACAAACAAATGTTTCCCCAGAATGTGTTTAGAATCTCTGACCTGTGGCAAGAAAATATTGGTGAAAAACAACGAATAACCACTTTTGGTCAGTGATAACTTTAGGCGTTTTTCTTTTTGATGATGAAAACTGTATCACGGGATGTTTTTTGTTTATGGATTCCTTTTCAACAAATTATGTTTTGTTAACACTGTATAACCACAAAGTGGTATACAAAGCAAGGAGTCAAACTTTCTAAGTAAAGGAAACACCGATCACCATAATGACGACCAAACATTTCCAACAAAACATCAACATCTAAACCTCTGTTAATTCTCAAAAAAAACTGCAGACAAATGACAGAAATAAAGTCAGTCTAGAATGTAATAAGAGAGCTTTAATGTCGTTTCAGTTGATTTCCTCTAAGGCGTTGGCTGAAGTCAGTTGTAGTTTCTCTTTTCCTCAGTGATTCTGCTTGTTAACATCAGGTGTATTCAATCATCAAACAATCATCACTCAATTAATTACTTAAGTATCTAATTAACTCTAACACTGCTTCAGTGTTCATTTAAAGCCCTGCTGGTGGTTCCCATATGAACACAGGGGTGTGTTAATGCAACACCGGGGAATTTACTGTTAAATCTAGCTTTTAAAGACACATCTTAGCCAAGCATTCACATAATGCTAGTGGTGGGCAGATCGAGGCTTTGTGAAACACTTAAACAGTTGAAGCAAATGTGCCGTATTGTGTCGAGGCTTCGAAACAATCTGACACCCGCCTCCATGGTGACCTCTAGTGGTCAGAACAGTCTAAATGCAACAAAAACCCGGGCCAAACTTGCATTAAAACACCTTTTACAGAGGGATCACGTGACCCATCGACAGTGATGCCAGCATAGTTTTCGGCTCTGCTCGCATAGTCTTATTTTTTCAATAATCCTATAACACACGTCAAATACTTAAACATCTATCTCATCATGAACCCTTCGTCAAGCAAAGAAGCGCGGAAGAGGGAAAACGAACAATCGCCTATAAAGAAAAAATTCAAGGATTCTGCCATCTCTAAGGAAGAACTCGATACAGCTATTGCTAATGGCATAAAGCTAGCCCTCCAAGAACAACAACGTGGTCTAGATGTGGCCATATCCTCCGCTGTCAGGGAAGCGGTGGACTCTATTCTAGTTCCAGCACTACGTGATTTGCGAACGGAAATCCAAAAGACTAATGAAACTGTGAAGGAGATCAGCAGTGAACTTGAGAGGGTAGCCAAATCTTCTAAACGGACTCAAGACCGAATGGAATCTGTTCAGACGGCTGCACGAGAGGACAGGCGTTCTTTTAACGAACTAAAGACGCAGCTAGATCAACTCAACACAAAGTTGATAGACCTGGAGGACAGAGGGCGAAGAAATAATGTAAGGCTGGTTGGCTTACCAGAAGCAGTGGAGGGTTCAGATACAGTCGGCTACCTGAAAGATAATCTTCCCAAGTGGATCCCCTCATTGGTGGGCCGAGACATTGACATTGAACGGGCACATCGTGTGTATGGAGGAGAGGCTAACTCCAACAAGCCGCGCACCCTCATCTTCAGATTACTGCGTTGGCAAGATAGATCGGCTATCCTGAACGGGGCACGTCAAGTTTATCCAGTGAAGTACGCTTCCACTGGCGTACGCACATCGGCTCGCCTGCTCAAACCTCCCGCTCATACTTCGGCGCCAACAGCCGGCACTATTCTATTCTTCCCCGACTACAGTCCAGCGACAACAGCAAAGAGAAAGAGCTTCAGTTCTACCATGAAGAAGGCTAAGGACATGGGCCTGGAGCCATTCCTCATCTATCCTGCGCGGATAAAACTACAGTATAAAGGCGAAAGAAAGATGTTCGACTCCCCCCAGGCCGCCGAAGATTTTATCAACTCTCTTCCGCGGAGGTCCACCTTTACTCGGAGTGACGGTGGAGCTACTGACGCTCCCCCAAACACGAACGAAGAACATAACGATGGGGATCCTCCTCACGCCAGAGAAGACAATTTAGTGGACATGGAGTAATGAGCTTAGAGCAACTAAGTTGTGTAGCAATTGTCAATCTCACGGTCCTCGGGTAGGCTACGATCTAAAGACAAGTAAGTTAACGTTAACGTTATGCGAAATTAATCTTGCTTAACTTACTTAGTTCGAGAGGTGACGAATATTCATTTTATGTGTTAAGATTGTGTGGGTTTATCTGATTCTATTGCCAGGCGTTGGGGTAGTTTGGTCACGTATCAGACACTGTTTATGTTCTTACAGACCTACGGTTTTTTACCTGTGCGGTCTGTGTTTGTTTTTGTATATAGTTTTTTCCACCCCCTCCCCTTTACAGACACATTCCATAAAACATCAGTTTTGGTGCTTCGATACGGTAATTGGCATGATGTTTACACGCTTCAGTTATATATTATACTAACACGTTTAAATTTTAAGACAGATCTTAGCGGTATGTGTCGATGCAGTCATTGAATATATTATCACTCAATGTGAATGGCCTTAACTCCGCTATCAAACGCACTCGTGTTCTTGAGTATATATATCGTAAAAAGGCAGACATTGCACTGATTCAAGAAACACACCTAAAACAATGCGATGTGGCGCGATTTCAAAATAAATATTACAGATTAATTGCATCATCGTGTGCACTAAATAGGACCAAGGGAGTATGTATCCTTCTTAACCGGAAAATTTCATGCATTGTAAATATTACTGGAAATGATGAGAATGGAAGACTTGCTTTTGCCCGTGTTTGTATACTCAATCATAAATTAGCTTTCACTTCCATATATTGCCCAAATGAGCCTGACAGAGAATTTTTTTCCTACATTGGAAACATATTGTTAGAACAAAATGACTGTTCTTTAGTGGTGGGAGGTGATTTCAATGCAGTCCTGAATCCGTCTCTTGATAAATCTAATAAAGATGTAACATGCAATCCTTCATCTACCTTATTGAAGTCACTTCTCAAAGATTTAAATCTTGTGGATATTTGGCGTGTACAGAATATTACTGCTAGAGATTATACATTTTTCTCCAATAGACATAAAACATTTTCTCGGATAGATTATATTTTTCTTAGCCCAACCCTTATTGCAGGAAATACGTCCATTGCAATCTTACCAATTCTAATATCTGATCACTCAGCACTTTTGTGTAACATTGATCTGCCCAACATTAAGACAAAGGCCCCCAGGTGGCGTTTTAATACATCTTTATTAACTAACCCTGGTTTTCTTAGTTCACTCAAAATACAACTTAAAGATTTTTTAGATATTAACTCAAATGATTGCTCTAATCCACAAGTGTTATGGGAGACCACAAAATGTTTTATTCGTGGTTTTTGTATTTCATTCTCCTCAACTGTAGCTAAAACAAAAGCTTCCCAGATCACAAATCTTGAAAACAAAATAGAGTCATTAGAGAATCTTCAAAAACATAGTTTTTCAGATGATCAGTCTAAACTGTTGGCATCATTAAAAGATGAATACAATACACTGGCCATATCAAAGGCGGAATTTATCTGGCACAGAACCAGACAAAAGTACTACTTTGAAGCAGAGAGGCCTAGTCACCTGCTGGCTCTTATGCTTAAGGATTGTGAAACAAAAGCTCACATTCCAGCAATAAATACACCTGAGGGCAAAATTACTACTAATCCGCAGGCCATTAATAATACATTCTTAACATTTTATGAAAACTTATACAAATCAGAGATTTCTTATGATGATGCTACCAGTAAACATTTTCTTGAAAAATTAGAACTTCCCTGTCTCAAGCAAATGGACCAAGATAATCTGGAAGCTGCTTTAGAGCTGGATGAACTACATAGAGCTGCAAAATGTCTCAATAAAGGCAAATCGCCTGGCTTGGATGGCCTCCCTCCAGAGCTTTATTTAGAACTTTGGGACATGGTGGGTACACTCATGCTAGATTCTTTTAACTTTGCAATCAAAAGTGGGACCTTCCATAGAGACCAAAAAACAGCACTCATCACCTTACTCTTGAAAAAGGGAAAAGATCCTTTTGAGTGCTCAAGTTTTAGACCAATATCCTTACTTACAAGCGATCTTAAGATATATGCCAAAGTACTCGCTCTGCGCCTGGAAAAAGTTATTCAATCTCTAGTCAATGAGGATCAAACAGGATTTATCAAGGGACGCTATGCATCTGATAACATGAGAAGGCTGCTACACATTATAGAGGTTGCAGAGACACACCCAAATCCCTGTGCCGTATTTTCACTCGACGCGGAGAAAGCGTTCGATAGAATAGAGTGGAAATATATGTGGGCAGTTTTGCAACGTTTTGGTTTCAGGAATAATTTTATAGCAATGATCAAGGCGCTATACCACTCACCTTTAGCGAGTGTTTTAACAGGTGACATAATCTCCTCTCCTTTTATCCTGCAGCGTGGTACAAGACAGGGGTGTCCACTCTCGCCACTTTTATTTTGTCTGTCTCTGGAACCTCTAGCACAATCCATTAGGCAATCTACGGCTTCCCCTATGGCAATTGGTCATCATAATCATATTATATCTCTGTATGCTGATGATATCATTTTGTTCTTAGATAACTTCGACACCTCTATTCACCCAATTATTAAGGAATTTGATAATTTTAGCAGCCTGTCAGGCTACAAAATTAATTGGACAAAATCTGCACTTATGCCTCTAAATAATATACACCCAAATGTTCCAATTCCCATTTATATTCAATCCAAAAGCTCTTTTACTTATCTGGGCATTACGATCTATAAAAACATACATAAAATGAACAGAGACAACTTCAACACTATGCTAAGCAAAATAAAATCAGACGTTCATAGATGGAGGAATCTAAAAACATCTCTTCAAGGTAGAATTAATACAGTCAAAATGAACATATTGCCCCGTCTCAATTTCCTCTTCTTTATGTTACCACTCTGCCCCCCTCCAAATTACTTTAAAGACATTCGCTCTATGATTTCCAGTTTTATTTGGGATGGTAGACGGCCTAGGGTTCGTCTGAATACACTGCAACGACCCAAACTGCGGGGTGGTCTGGCAGTACCAAACGTTGAACTTTATTATTGGTCTTTTCAGATCAGAGCACTTAGCACGTGGGTGGACCCACTATCTACCACTGCATGGCGATTGATTGAATCTGCTAAGATTTTTCCACACAAGCTGCAAGACATTCTATTCTCTAGTGTAGCAAACAAAACAATAAAAAAAAACTTTGGGCCCATCATTGCCAACTCTATTCAAGTGTGGAAGAAAGCAGAACGGTGGATGGGCGGCCCACCTAAATTCTGTCAGAACACGCCACTATGGCATAACCAGAGATTATTATGTGGCAACAAACCATTCAATCAACCATCATGGTCATCCCTTGGGGTGAATACACTAGGCGATATATATGATACTCAAGGCCTTTGCTCCATTCAAGATTTAAGAACACGTTTTTCTCTTCCTGCATCCTCTTATTTTGTTTATTTTCAGCTAAGATCTGCCTTAAAAACGTATGGAGTTCCCTGGAATTCTCCTCTCCCCTCACATCCCATGTTACAATGGATTGCACCATTACTGGGCAGATCTTCAGTCTCTTTAATATATAGTGCACTGATTCAGCATAGTGCTAAGGCTTTACCAATTGAATCCATATGGAACAGGGAGTTGGGGAGCTTAAATTTAAATCTAGATTGGGAGAGAATATGGTGCAATCTAAGTATGACTTCTAAGAACCTAGCTCATCAACTAATTCACTTCAAAACCATACATAGAGCCTATCACACACCTTATAAGAGATTCCAGATGAAATTACAACCTACTTACGACTGTCACATATGTAACACCGCTTCACCTGGAACGTTTTTACACATGTTTTGGGAGTGTCCAGTTATCTCTAAGTTCTGGTTGCATGTAAATTCAGTCTTAGCGGATATACTTGGCATTTTTTATGTTCCCAATCCTGGTTTCTGTCTCCTTAATGATAATTCTGATATAAATCTTAAGCAAATTCAGTTTAAAATGGTTTTTGCAGGGTTTACCTCTGCAAAGAAAACTATTTTGAAAAACTGGTTCTTTCCGGATATGTGTATGGAATCATTCTGGATCCATAGCCTTGTCAATATTGTCAACCTTGAACATACAACTGCGCGACTCAATAAGGCGCGACCAGTGACTGTACAAGCTTGGAACTCTTTCTCATCTAAGATAATATCTTGGACCAGGGACAACAGTTAGGTAATGATTAATGAAACACCTGCCAAATATGTTTATGCTGTTTAATGTATTGTTTTACCATTGTGATGTTTTCTTTTCTTTTTTCTTCATATAGTCACATTTGATTTTGGATATGTCTGTAACCCCCTTCCCCCCCCCCCCCCTTCATTTTGAAAACAATAAAAATGTTGATCACAAAAAAAAAAAAACACCTTTTACAAATCTATTGCAATTTTTTTATTGAAAGTAAAATCTTTCAAATGTAATTATCTAATCATATAATAAGATTATGAAGTGTATATATGTTCTTTTATACATTGTCAGGGTTTGTTTTGTTTGTTCTATGAATGGCTCAGCTAAACAGGCCAATATGATTATTAACTACCATTATTCATTTTAATTATACTAATGTCTAATTTGTATTAGTTTGATATACACTCATCTCATACACAATCTTCATGAAGCAGTGTTTTGAAATTGCCATCACTACATAATGCATCTCGTAACCTTGTACTACAGTTAAATCAGATCAAATGCATCTTCTTGAAATGTTCTGAACAGCAACTGCTCTATTAATTTTCCATTAGTTTTTCTGTTTTATCTCGGGATTTCCCTGAACTATCTAGATCCCACTATCTAGAGAGTCTGTCAGCTCCAGCTCCAGCGTGGATCCAGCCTATTATGAAGACTTCAGATGACTAACACCTGTGAAGAGACGTCGTCAACTACTGCGAAGACTTAAGATGAAGCAAACTCTGAATCAACATGCACCAATATACTAAATTTTCTATATAATGTAATCATTATGTTCAAAACTTGTGATAATTACTTCAATGAGCTCATTGTTTCTGCCTAAAATTAAGTGAATGGGATTGGTATATGTATCTGAAATGCATTACTTGTCACCTCTGATAACAGATCACTCAAAATTGTAATGTAGACACATGCATTTTCTGTAAAGCTGCTTTGAAACGATATGTATTATGAAAATTGCTTTAGAAATAAATGTGAACTGAATGGAATTGAAATGTGAAACCAGAAATCAAGAGTAATGTGGACATGACGTCATTGACAGGTGACACAATGACACGGGCCGTTACACTGGTTAAAATGGCTGATTTCTCTAAATTTAAACATTGTTGGAAACATTTGGGGAAAAAGTACACAAGTCAACAAAATATACAACATTGTTCTAGTGTCTTAATCCTAAAATCTTACATATTGTGCCTTTAATAACACCTTGGCTGATGCATCATCATCCTGCACATGTTAAACTTATATCTAAATATATAGGTTTGGGGAATTTCCCCCCATCTTTCCTATATTTTAAGTGAGCTGCATGTGATTGTGATGCGTTAATAGATCGTTGTACATATGATGATAATAGCAATGTTGAAGAATATTTATTAACATGGCAAAACTGAACACCAAAAAACAATAAAATCTGAAAATAACAAAATAACAATGCTTGTTAAGTTATCTGCTACATCTGGATTGATTTCATGCTCAGGTCTCCGTTTCTGCTAATTTCTCCACTGAACAAGCGACAGCATCCAGGTAAGAATACCTGCACAGAAACAATACACATCACATGCATTTGTTTAGAAGTCCAGTAAAATTTAATTAACATTATTATGTGATTGTTCAGGGAAATAAGTATTTGCATCCATTATCCGTTAGTCTATTTATTTGTTTTTGCATGCATACAGTAAGTGCACATTATTTAAATAAATAAAAATAAAATAAAATCCTAATCTTTTATTAAACCTATCAAACTGAAACAACTGATCTTTTAAACCATGTGGACTATTGGATAATGTATAGCCAAATATCTTTGCTATCAAACTCCTAATAAACTATTGAGGGAAGGTATCACCATGCAAACAATTGTATTATCCAATTATCCAATCATAAATATTAACAGATGTAAATAGGTTGTGTGCACTGATCTATATAATGACTGGATAGCTCATGACGTCATAAACAGTGAAGCCACCGCGCCGCCATATTGGTATTCCTAGTGAGCTCACGCGTTCTTGAATCAAAAGGACATTTTATGATTTGACTGAGAAAACAATGCCTAACGACACTGTTTTTAAATCTAAAATCTCCATGTACATTCTTACAACGCAAACATCCTAAGTATTTAAATGGGTATTTGTTTAAAGTCGGGAATTGTTCCTGCTTATTAAAAATTGCTTTGATACTGGAGAGAGGAGCTTGGAGGGCGTCTGTCTATGACTTCCGTGTAGATTAAGATCAGTGGTATAGCTAGTTAAAACCCCAAAACGTTAACTAAAACAGCAATTTCTTTGCAAAAGGAATAAAAAGCTGTACGAGAACAAAAGTGCCGTCGGGGCTACCAATCTACCAAACCGTTGGAGCCCTCTGCTGGTAGGGAATCTTAAGATGACCGCTCGAACACTTCCAGTGGCTTCACTGCCTGCTGTCAGTTTAGAACGTCATGAGCTATCCAGTCATTCTATAGATCAGTGGTTGTGTGTCAAAATTTCATGTTGACTTTAATATTCTCATGAACCTGTAAAAATGAAATCCTTAAACTGAACCTGCTCAAAACTTTTAGTAAATTAGTTGACTCAATGTGATTGATCAGTCCATTTCCATGAGTTAAATGTACATTTCTGAATCTAAAGGCTAATTGAATTAAATCATTCCAGTTTGAAATCATAGTTTTGGTATTATAGCATATCTTTAATTAAAAAGTATCAAATATGTTTGTATAGTCATACAATAAATTGACCTGCTTATTCATTCCGGTTTTTCTCTCATCGGTTGTTCTCTGTCAGTCGGTCACGTTCAACGTTATGTCGAAAAGACTGATGTTGTTGGATCTCACTTGGGAGCCCAATCACCTTCGAGAGTGGTAACAAAACAGGCCAATGGACATTGGCGAGTGAGATTTGCATGGGAAGAATACCAATCAATGAACAGACTCCACTTCAAGACATAAGCTCACCTAGTAGAGGGAGCTCTGGGTTGAGTGATAGTGTCTACCACCCCCGGTGGTAGGCCACTTAAATCTGACGTGTCCCATCCAGAAGCCAGACGTGGAAGTTCCCCTGGTTCTTCATTGAAGCTGTTTCCCCAACAGGCTGTCTCCTTCCATCTTAATAGTGTATGTTGCTGCAGTTGCAGCATTTCAAGAAGCAGTATATGATAAGTCTTTGGGAAAGCACAACCTGATCATGAGGTTCCTGACAGACACCAAGAGACTAAATTCTCCTCGGCCACGCCTCATCCCCTCTTGGGACCTCTATGTTCTACTTAAAGCCGTGCAGAGAGTACTCTGTGAGCTGCTACAGTCAGTCGAGCTTAAGATCCTGTCCCTCCAGACGGTGCTCCTGACTGCGCTCTCTGATACCCCTTTTCCACCAAGGCAGTGCTGGTGCCGGTTCGGAGCCGGTGCCTACTCGCGAACCAGTTCTTTGTGTTTTGACAGCCAAAGAACCGGTTCTCGGCCAGGAAAATTGGTTCCAAAGCGGCACCAACTCTTTGCTGGACTAGAACCGTTCTTTAACCACGTCATGCTGGAGGCGGGGTTATTGTCGAACTTCTTCTCGAATGTAACCTCCGTCCGAACAGCACGAATGTGTTCTAAACGTCTTCTTCTGACCCCAATATAGGATCGCAAAGCAAGGAGAAACATTTGCAGAAAGACGATGTATTCCGCCATTGTAATTGTTATGTTTGAATTTGGCACAAGTGTTTCTAGGAAAGCTAAAGGGGGTCGCACACCGGACGCGCAGCTCAGCTCAGCGACGCGCCGCGTCTTTTAAATTCGAACGCATTATTCTCTAGAAGTGTACACACACCGGCGGTGCCTTTCGGCGTCTGTCCGCGGCGCCCAGCAACGGCTCAGGACCGTGTTCAAAATCCTGCCGCGCAACAGAGCGCCATTTAACCGACGTTACAAAGTTTTATATTAAATGTGCATGTGTCTCATATCGTAGTTAATGTATACTGACTTCACCCTGTGCTGCAAGTTTTATATTCATTTACAGAAATCAGAAAATTGCTGATGTTATTGGATTTTCAGGTGGTGTACACCCCCTTAAGACGTAGCCTATGGCAACGTACACAGTGATGACGCCGTTCGCTGGGCTCTCTAGTCAGTGGAAAAACAAACAGGTTCTAAGAAGGTTCGCAAGTTGAACCAACTTTGAACCAGCACCAGTTCCGAACCAGTTCTTTTTTGGTGGAAAAGGGGTATGTCTCACGTAATCCTGAGACCCTGGCCCGGATATATGTCCAAAGTTTGGGGTTTACGAGCGGCCTATTTGCTTGGCGAACCTTGGAAGGTGTTGTCTATAGGGACCCCATCACGTCAGTCTTTAAAGTTGAACGTGACTGAACGTCTGTACACTGTTGTAACCCTCGTTCCCTGAAGAAGGGAATGGAGACATTATGACACAATCCTGTTCCACCACTGAATGGCCGGGACCCCATCTTAGCTCCTCAGCACAATCCTGAATGAGTTGCCGACAAACTTATATACACGTATGTCCTGGGGATTGGCTTGCCAACCAAATTTCACTCGCCAATGTCCATTGGCTTGTTTTGTTCCCACTCGAAGGTGATTGGGCTCAACTGTGAGATCCCACAATGCCGTCTCTGTTACCTCCTTCAAGGAACGAGGGTTACAACAGACAATTCAACCAAATTGTCAAAACTTTTTTATACCACTTATTTTTTGTCTACAATAAGTGGCAATAACATATCATCAAAACTTGACTGATTTAATATGATACATGTTGTCATTCTACCTGCACAGAGAAGCTGATAGACTGAGGATGAAGCTGTAACTGTGGCTCCACTTTTAGTTGAACCCTTCGTTATCATAGTCACTTTTATAGCTGGTGCTGTGGTTATATTTCCAGTAGTTGTGGTTCCATTGGTTGTAGTTCCAGTAGTTGGGGTTTCAGTGGTTGTATTTCCAGTAGTTGTGTTTCCAACCCTGGTAGGAAAAAAAAGTGGTTTAAATATATTCCTGTAACAATGTTTAAAGCTCAGGGAAGAAGGAGACGGGAACAGCAAACATTCAACATAAACTTTAATCCAAAAATGTTATGATATTCGCTCATTAGCACTCGTCCACCCGCCTCACAATATTCCCACAGCTCTCGGCCATGCCCTGATTGCCACAATTCCCTTTTCAATATTACATTGAAAATATATTAACAGATTTTTTTTATATCTTTAAATATATAAAAATTATATTAGCATCATGCATTTACCTATTTTCACAATACAAATTGTAATGCACTTTAAAATAACTGTAATTTAATATATTTTCAAAAAAAAATCTAATATCACTAATAAAGCATGTAATTAGTCCCTACTCAGGCATACACTTCAAGTGTGCAAAGTATACTTTAAGTTGTTCTTATTTAACACATACAAGTACACTAAATACATTTAAAATGATGCTTGCTACACTTTAATTACAATTAAAATATACTCAGTATAAAATTAGTTGTTACAAAATAGCACACTTCAAGTTAACAAATCATTAACACACATGAAGTATACTGATAATTATTCTTGCTGCAAGTATACTTAGCATATTTTTTTTCACCAGGGATTAGTTTTAGTAGCAGTTGTTGTTGTTGCCGTGGTTGTGGTTCCATTGGTTGTCCATCCAGTATTTGTGGTTCCAGTGGTTGTGGTTCCAGTAACTGGGGTTTCAGTGGTTGTAGTTCCAGTAGTTGGGGTTGCAGTGGTTGTAGTTCCAGTGGTTGTAGTTCCAGTAGTTGGGGTTGCAGTGGTTGTAGTTCCAGTAATTGTGGCTCCAGTGGTTGTAGTTCCAGTAGTTGTGGTACCGATGGTTGTAGTTCCAGTGGTTGTAGTTCCAGTAGTTTGGGTTGCAGTGGTTGTAGTTGCAATGGTTGTGGTTCCATTGTTTGTGGTTGGATTTCTTGTGGATGGGAGGACAGTTACAGATGATTCCAACAGTGCTGTTGTGGTGCAGTGACATCCATTGAAGAGCAGAAGAGCAGTTACAGCAAAAATACCAAAATACTTCATCTTTCTTTGGAATATAAACGTTTGTTGAACCACACTGGACAGGCAAAAAATTTGAGCTTTGATTCTACTGCTGATATTATTGAATTATACTGCAATGTAGCTTTATTTTAATCACTGCAGTTAGAGTCAAACAGAAATACAAGTATTACTTACATACTCATTTTTATCTGGAATTAGTTAAAATATTTTTTTTCATCAATTATACTGTACAAATATTTTTGTATAATATGCAATAATTAAAATGAATAATAAACAAATACATGCAAATATAAAATAAGCACATATTATGCATCATCATTTCTTGGTCCTTTTTAAAAAATCTTAAAATCTTATATATATATATACAGTCATGCTCAGAATGAATCATACCCCTGGTAAACATGATCAAAAATGGCTGTAAAAAATAAATCTGCATCGTTTATCCTTTTGATCTTTCATTAAAAAAATTGGCAAAAATCTAACCTTTCATTTAAGTAAAATAATTGAATGTGGGGGGTGTGATTTCATAATCACATTATGAAATAAATGTTTTTCTCCAAAACACGTTGGCCACAATTATTGATACCCCTTTATTAAATACCTTTTAGCAATCTTCTTTTGCCAAGATAACTCTGAGTCTTCTTCTATAATGCCTGATGAGTTTGGAGAACACCTGACAAGAGATCAGAGACCATTCCTCCAAACAGAATCTCTCCAGATCCTTCAGATTCCCAGATCCATGTTGGTGCTTCTTCTCTTCAGTTCACCCCACTCATCAGGTCAGGGAACTGGGACGGTCATGGCAAAAGCTTCATTTTGTGCTCCCTAACACATTTTTGTGTTGATTTTGATGTTTGTTTTGGATCGTTGTCCTGATGGAAGATCCAACCACGGCCCATTATAAGATTTCTAGCAGAAGGCGTCAGGTTTTGATTTTTTATCTGTTGATATTTGATAGAATCCATAATACCATGTATCTGAATAAGAAGCCCAGGACCTCCAGCAGAAAAATAGGCCCACAACATTAAAGATCCAATGGTATATTAAATTGTACACATGGGGTACTTTTTATCCCTGTGTGGCCAGTCTTTGGCCACTCAAACTTTCCTCCTCACCATCCATTAAGACAATATAGACACACGTCCTCTTCCTGGCAGATTCGTAACATCTTTAGTTGATTATAACTTCTTAATTATTGCCCTGATGGTCAAAATGGGGATTTTCAATTCTTTAGCCATTTTCTTACAGCCACTTTCTATTTTGTAATGCTCAACAATCTTTTGCTGCACATCAGAACGATATTCTTTGGTTTTACTCATTGTGACGGATGATTCAGGGAATTTGGCCTTTGTGTATTCGTCATATTTAAACTCCTGTGAAACAAAAAGTCATATCTGGACAATTTCATGTTCCTAGTCACCCTGGTGTGCTAAAAAAAAAAGGTAAATATTAATGGGAATATACTTCAGAGATATTTTATTCATAAAACATTCTAGGGGTATGATTAATTGTGGCCAACGTGTTTTGGAGAAAAACATTTATTTCATAATGTGATTTCGCCCCCACTTTTACTTAAATGAAAGGTTCGATTTTTGCATATATATATATATATATATAAAGAATATTAATTACCACAGTGTTTATGATGTCTTCTTTCTTCTGATTAAATGGTTCAAGAAAATAATGTGTGTTAGTCATCCACAGGGAATTCGCTTATGCCTCAAAATTATTTCATTCTTAAATAAGTTATAAGTATAACCGATAAAAAATATATTAATTAAGCTAATCAATTATTAATCTGTATAAATGCATAACCCAATAATAACACTCTGACCATTAGGTTTAATAAACAAAAAAGTTAAATGATGTAAATGAGTTACCAGTGCAGTCTTTTTTATTTATTTATTTATTTGTTTGTTATAGTTTTTCAGCCATATTAAAGTGCTTACAATATTAGTAAAGATCATGAAGGTTCACATACCTGCAGTCGTCTGTGTCGTCGGTCGGTCGGTCGGTGAGGTTTATAAGTGTTTGTGTAAGCAATGTGAGCAATCAGATCTTTGATCGCTGTGGAAACCTCTTTCTGACCCACTGGATAATTGTACATTTGGCAATGAAGGACGATATCGTGTTTCAGTGCTTCCTCTAAAATCTTATTGTTCTTATGTCTGAAGTGATTTCAGCCCTCTAGCAACAGTATATCAACACTGACCTCATCAATGCACATAGACACACAAGTAACCATAGTTCGGTTTTCTAAATGTATATATATAAAAATAAAAAAAACACAAACCATTACAGGGATCTGACAATCTTCATAAACAATATCATTTTTTTGTCATGATATTCTTCTGTCTCGGTTAGAGCACGTTGTGGCATTAGAGGAACTGATCTAAGTTGAAGTTGAACTGCTCTTAAAAATAGAAGTTTTTCAGTTAATGTAGGAGAATTCCACTCTGGTGTTGTTCCCTTGACTTGTGGTGTCCCCCAAGGCTCTGTGTTGGCCCCTATTTTGTTTTCTCTCAATAAGATTCCCTTAGACAATATTTTTGAAAAGCATGGCTTGTATTATCATTGCTATGCAAATGATAAATAAATGTATCTGACCCGAAGGACAAGAATGGCTAAGACTCTCTCATCGCCTGCCTTTCTGATGTTAAAGCCTGGATGTCGTTAATTTTTATTTTATTTTTAAATTAGAGTATAACTGAAATAATTGTGTTTGGCTCTTCAGAACCAACTACAATTTTGCACTTTTTTTTGTTTAGTCTTCTTCTGTTAAATCATGTGTGAAAAACTTTTAGAATAGTACTTTAAATGTAAAAAATAAATGAAAAAAATCTGAATCTGAGATACCTCAGGTTGAAAATTATGTTAATTAATATACATGTATTGTTTTAGATCTTATGAAAAGACTAGTTCATTTTATAATGTCTGATCAATTCAATCCACAGGACAACATAAGACTATTTTTGCATGACCCAAAAGTATATGAAAATAAGAAACAAATAACAAGAGTGTAATTTTGATCCCTTTAATTATTTTTTCCCAGTTGTTCATAGTATTACACAGAGAAATTAGCCACACAAATAAATTTGATTGCATTTTGTTATTAATGACATTTTTTTTATTTTTTTTTATTTATTACATTAGCTATTTCCTTTTTTAGTGCTAAGGCTAAAAAAGTTACACAAGAACTAGCACACTGATGTCTAACCCATGAGGACATTGAGATGCAAATCTACTTCACAGAAAATAAAAGGTGAAAAGGATTTCATTGAGGAGAGTCAAAAAAATAAAAAGAAAGAAAATGGATACACATTTACATTCACACCGTCTCAACAACACACGCCACACGACCTAATCCGTCCCTTTACCTCATTATTTTCTTTTTAATTCACATTTTTATGGTTATTTCTCTATTTATTTGGTAAAACATTTCAGATTCGAACTATTTCTATTTTTGGTAAAGGCTCATGTGAATCTGGGATGATGTTTCAGTCTTTATGTGGATCGCGATCATTAATATTCCCACGCTGATCACAACATGAACTTTCCATTCGAAAGAAAGAGGAAAAAATACCACGTTTCCTGCGTGCACATCCAACTAATTCCAACTTATCCGTAAACAAAATAAAACCTCTCTGAAACAGGATGAAGACGAATGAAATGCGATTTGAGAATCTCTACAAACAAAGTGCTGCGGCTCCAATGCTCCTGAAAGCACGAACAAACGAATGTTCACGCCACTACTGGAAGAACTTTCCAATTAATGTTGTTTAATCATGTAATGACTTATTGTAATTTGCAGGGCAGTGTTTTGCTGAACCTGATTGTTACGATGCATTTGCAGTTTTGAGGACAGGTTTGGTCCTCTGGCAAGTGTCTACTGGCAATCTGGTAAAAATGATCGCACAAACCCGCAGTGATTTCGGTGTTCTTTAGAGCTCTCTATATGTCGCTTCACTGGCGCACAATCTCAAATTGTAAATTGTTTTACAATTTATACATTGCAGCTATTAGTAACTTTCTAATCTCAGTGGCTTGACAATTGAAAGAGCTCTAGGAAGTAATGGGTTACTAACATGGCTAAACCCTGTTGGCAGTGAAGGGGCTGGTTAGTCAGAAAAGTAAAAGTAACACAAGCGCTTTGAATCGTCACTATTCTTCTAAACAAACGCACACATATTCCCTTATTGTGCTTTAGAGAGTTTGAGCACCTCACACACGCTCAGACATGTCAGAACACACTGACACTCATGTCCACATGCATTGTTTTACTGTGTGTACGAGTCACTATGATTCAGCATTAGATGAATAGACTTAAACCAGAGATAGTGCTCTCAAGTTACGTTATATCCAGGGACGACAAACAAAAACAAACGTGCATCACCATGAGCCAACCCTCAACGTTTCCATCGAAACTCTGACTAACTGGCAGTACCATGGTATTTTTATATATACCACAGTACTAGATGATTACCATAGTCAAATACTGTACTATGATAATGTACTCCACTGTAGTTAAAAAAAAAATACCATGGTACAACAATAGTACACATCCACAAATCTGGTACTGCCATGGTACACACTCAAAAACGCAACTCATGGTAACTATTTTACATTTTAACTATTGGTGGCTAAATCATATTTGACCTATACAAGTACAACATGTTCCTGGATCAACATTTTTATTGATCCTGGAACAACATTCGAATCAACCGATCAGATTTGAGGGACAAGTTTACAGTTAATGTCAAGCTTTGGCTTACAATCAGTGTCAGGTGCTTCTACTTCAGAGTTATTCACCATCCTTTAGGGCTAGGTCATGGGGTAGGGGTAGGGCTAGGTTTAGACGTAGGGACAAGAATGTTGTTCTAGGATTCAGAAACATGTCTCGATCCCATTCATATGTTTTTGTATGATCTCTTTAAACCTCACGGATGCTTATGTGTGGACCTTCATGCTGAAGTTTGTCTAAAAATCGCACGTATCCGTACGAATCACATCTTACGAATTCACCCGAAATCGCCACCTTGTAAAATAGTTACATTTTCTAATGTAATCGGGTTGAAAAGTCAACGAAGAAGACACACTGTAGATTAATTCCCACGTACAGGTCAGTATCTGCTTGAATAAAGACCGATATTCCTATAATTCACTGTTACACTGGACGAGGTCAAAACGTTTGGAGTGTATATTCATCCTGCGGCATTTTTCTCAACCTACATCAGAGTTGTCTGCGATTGCGTCATAACTCAATGAGTGTGTTCGCATGCATGACCTTACACCGGTTATACTTAATCATGCCTTAAACAGTGGGCTTTTATTGGGGAAAGCCTCTAAAAGCCAAAGCACCGGATTATGTAAATGACCAACACACTCTTGTGGCAATTCGTAACTATTTTACACTTTGGTGAGTTGGTGGTGAATTTGTATTCTTTTCTTTAAAAAAAAATCACACGTTTTTATACGAATCACATCGTACTAATTCTCCACCAATTTGCTAAAAGTTACTCTTTCTCATGACATCGGGATAAAATGCCTTAAGTCACTAGTTTTTCATTTATGAAACTAGAATAGATTTCAAAACAAGTTGCTCAGAATTTTTTTCCCCTGCAGGCCGACATGATCGTTTGTGATTGTGACGGGAAAAAATGGATAACGTAAAAATATTACGTGCAAACAGAGTTTTCTTTGATCCATTGATTCGCAGGGTGAGTTTTCACAAGGATCTGATTTTTATAGTTTTGTTGTACATGTAAACACACTCATTGATGGAAGCACTTCTAACAATCCTTTGAACGTCCACATGACTTTATTAACGTTCTTAATTCGTGTTTCCTTTCATCAAACTCGCTTCACCCTTGAAACAACTTTCCTTTTCGACCGCCGCCCTCAATTCCCTAATCAGTTTCTCACAGATAATCCCGTCCTGCATTTATTCTCACAGAATTTCCTGTTTCGGTGAAAATACATTGGATTACAGAAGTAAAATATGAACGTCATTTCACATTGACTTCAAAACAACGACTCCTGTGACTGTCACGTTTTTTTTTATTTCCTACTGACCGCACACACACACTCTCACCGGAAATAAAAGGAACGTAAAAAAAAAAAAAAAAAAGAAAAAACGTTAGACTGACGTGGTCAAAACAATTCTGGCATGCAATTCAGAACAGGCAAAGACCCCGAAGGCCCCGACCCCCGCAACCAATCAAATCAAAGTCAAACATAATTACAGTATTTTTCTTTCTCGCTTTTTACGTATATAGCTTCTTTTTTTTCTTTTTTTCGCAAAGGATCAAATGGAAGACATGAGCTGGCTGTCGACTACAGAGACGAGTCTTCGTTCGGCCTAAAACTGTCGCCAACGTCTCCGAAAATAATGTTCCTCTCCCACAGCAGCAGGATTGTATAAGAGAAAAAAAATTATAATAATACAAAATACAAAAACGAAAGAAAAAAGCACACCAAAAAAAATCACATAAAAGTCGATAGACACACATCATGAGCTTATATACTCTTTTCTCTATTCTTTTGTTTAGAAATTCAACATGTATTTAAGAGAAACATCGTTATTTAATTTTTATTTTTTTAAGTGACGCTTGTCGTTATTAATATTAATGTCATAATCAATATTGGTATTAGAAGTATCACTATTGGTTACCACTACATTTGGGGCTCACTAAAGGCCCACGCCTGCCGGGTCGGCGAAGGGAGCGAGAGAGTCGTCATCCGTCACTCGCTCGCCCGCTCGCTTCACGGCCCGCAGGACTCAACCGCTTCATCTCCCGTCTCCGGCGCTCCTCAGCACGACACCTCCATGGTCTGGGACGGGCTGGGCGGGAGCTGTCCTCCCTGGGAGCCCTGGGACAGCGTACGGGATCGGGAACGAGAGCCCTCCATGGAGTAGGAGGAGGAGAGAGAGGTGGTGCGCGAGCGAGAGAGACGCGTCATGCAGGACGACGCCACTGGAGGAGGAAGACAAGCAGAGGTTAACACATTTTAGGAACATGTATAAAAATGATATTGATACAAGATGTTCATTTTGGTCTCTCTTTCATTTATTGTGGGCCTGTCACACAACTCCGGTAACATTTATAAATGATAATATCCTGCAAGATGTAGACATTATTTTAGGTCACTATGTCACTGGGGCGGCACCTTTTCAAAAGGCACACTTTTGTACCTAAAGAGCGCATATTAATACCTTAAATGTACATATTAGTACCTAAAAGAAACAACAGTGTACCTTTCTCTAAAAGTTACCGCCACAGTGACAGCTTTTGTACCTTTTTTCCTGAGAGTGATCTAACTCTGCTAATGAGAATGCTTGACAATATATATATATATAAGTTTCTTCTGCTCATCAAGCCTGTATTTATTTGATCAAAAATACAGAAAAAAATGTAATATTGTGATATATTATTACAATTTAAAATAATTGGTTTTCAATTTATTATACTTTAAATTATCATGTATTCCTGTGATGCAAAGCTGAATTTTCAGGATCATTACTCCAGTCTTCAGTGTCACATGTGACATCCAGTCTATCACATGATCCTTTAAAAATCATTCTAATATTCTGATTTATTATGAGTGTTGGACACAGTTCTGCTGCCTAATATATTTGATGAATAAAAGGTAAAAAAAAAAACTGCATTTATTCAAAATAAAAAAAATATTTTCTAATAATATAAATCTCCTTTACTATCACTTTTTATCAATTTAACACATCCTTGCTGAATAAAAGTATTGATTTATTTAAAAAAAAAAGAAAGAAAAAAAAATGACTGACCCCAAATGACTGACCAGTAGTGGATATTGTTGTTACAAAAGATTTCTATTTTTAAAACATTTGCTTCTTTTTTTAAATTTATTTTACAATTTTACGTTTTATCCATCAAAGTATCCTAAAAAAGTATCACAGCTTATGAAAAAATATTAAGCAGCAGAACTGTTTCCAACTTTGATAATGAATCATCATATTAGAATGATTTCTAAAGGATCATGTGATAGACTGGAGTAATGATCCTGAAAATTCAACTTTGCATCACAGAAATAAATGATATGAATGAAATTTAAAGTATAATAAATCGAAAACCAATTATTTTAAATTGTAATAATATATCACAATATTACTTTTTTTTTTTTCTGTATTTTTTATCAAATAAATGCAGGCTTGATGAGCAGAAGAAACTTCTTTGAAAAACATCAAAAATAGTAATGTGTCCAAACTTTTGGCCTGTACTGTATATATATATATACATTTTTTATTTTACTTTTTTTTTGAAAGAATTTATAAAGTATCTCCACAGTATTTCATCTTTAGGAAATAAGAAAGCAAATAGAATGTCTTTAATGAAATGCCTTAATTGATGTATAAATTAATTTTCTACCCTCGTGTTCCTTTTTCTCTCTTTTTTTCTCTCTTTTTTTCTGTCAAATGAACTCATTTCTTTCTCTGTATTGTGCTGACAGTATGTGTATATTTTGACCATTTTGATTTGTATATTACACACAAACATTGTGTATTATAAACATGACAACATGAAAAAAAAGAGAAAAGAAGAGAAGCAGCAAATGTCAGAGAACAAACTCAGAAAAATGACTACATATGTACAAATAGTGTCACTGGAATTAAAACTAGTTGCTGGTTTGCTATTTTTAATGCAGAAACTATGAAGCTTATAATATGACAAAATTATTTGAATTTGAATTGTGTAAATTTGAATTATTGACAAGTGTGTAATCTAACAAAATTGAATATTATGTGGAATTTTAAATAGGCCTAGTTCTGAATCTGATTTTTTAAACGAATATTGAACATTTGAAATTAATTTCAATCGTAGTTGCAATAAACGCGTTAAGAATCTGTGCAACTGCAGCAGCGGATGACTATTATTAGAATATTAGAAATCTAATACTGTTCTAATGCTGTTTTCAAATTTTTCTACTCTTAATATTAAATAAAAAAACGACTGAGCGAATGAAACACGGAATTTCTTCTTCATCTTGAAAACTTGAATCTGTATTTTTTAAAACCGAATATTTGCAGTCTAAGAATTCAGAACAAAAAAAATAGCTGTTTGAAAATACATGTCTATAAAATTCAGCAATAAAAAACATTCAAATTCGTAAAATTTCAAATGTTCAATATTTGTTTAAAGAAATCAAATTCAGAACTATTTAAAATTCCAAATAATATTCCATTTTGTTAGATTACACTTGTCAATGATTCAAATTTACACAATTCAAATTCAAATAATTTTGTCATATTATAAGCTCCATAAGAAACGCAATATGAGGATCATTTGATCTCGGAAACTCTGACATTACGCTCCAGACCTCGCCGTTTAAAAACAACAGCATAAAATATGGCACTTCTGTCAACGATTATTCACTAATAAAGTTTCCATTTGCTCCAGTTATCTGGGTTAAACTCGTTTACTGATGAGAAGATAAAGCATTGCTGTGTGTAGTATTAGACTGGCATTCAAAAGGTTTGAATCGGTAAGATTTTTGTAATATTTTTGAAAGAAGGCTGCATTTATTTAATCAAAATACAGTAAAAATCATGAAATATTATTACAATTCAAAACCGCAGTTTTCTATGTGAATATATAGTAAAATGTAATTTATTCCTGTGATCAAAGCTGAATGTTCAGCATCATTACTCCAGTCTTCAGAGTCACATGATCCTTCAGAAATCACTCTAATATGATGATTTGATGCTCAAGAAACATTTATGATTGTTATTATTTATGATTATTATGTTGAAAACAGTTGTGCTGCTTCATATTTTTGTGTAAACTGTCATTCATTTTATTTTTCAGGAGTCTTTGATGAACAGAAAGTTCAAAAGAACCGCATTTATTTGAAATCGAAATATTTTGTGACATTATAAATTAATTTAAAGTCACTTTTTATCAATTTAATGTGTTCTTGCAGAATAAAAGTATTAATTTCTTTCAAAAGAGGTAGTGTAAATACTCAATTTCATCAATTTCTGTGATATTTCCCATGAATGAACCCCCTCTCGGGTCACTTACTGTATCCCATGCCTTGGATGAAGTACTTGAAGGCTTCTGTCAGTTTGCTGGGCTGTAAAGACACACATTTCATTTACACACCGCACACTTTTCATCAGCATAAATTAATTGCATTGATAAATAATCCATTTTAAAGTGACATGGCGTACCTGAGTCAGTTGTGGCATCCCGCCGGCGTCAGCCATCTGGAGGAAAAACAAGGACAAATCCTCTTGATTTTCAAGACTTCTTGATAAACTTCTCATAAACAACATAAATACATGTTTTGCCTTCCTATTTGTTTTATAATTGATGGAATCATGCATAAACATGGTGCAGTCCAAACCTTGAGGAATGAGGTGGTGGTGGGATCTAGTTTGCTGTTGCACTCCACCTAGTGGACAGAAACACACACACACACACACACACACACACACACACACACACACACACACACACACACACACACACACACACACACAGTGAGAGGAATCATGGGGATTTGTGGATGAATGTGTTTATTTGACTGAAGACTCACAGCAGCTTCTTCATACGGAGCCTGATCACCGACCACCAGCATCACAGGACATCTGAACACACACACACACACACACACACACACACACACAGACACGTCAAAAGAGGAGCAAACGTAAGAGACAGATGCATTCTGGGTTTGCTTGAATCATTCTTACTTGAAAGTGTTGTTCCTCTCGATGCTCAGATCTCTGCGACTGTGAGACAAAGAGAAAAGCATGAATATAAAGGCCTCAAAACTGTATTTGCCCTTCGTTGCGTCGGATAACTGAATACATGCATGTTGCATTTCATGTGTGAAAGCTAGTGCACATTGTTTTTTGCATCACAAAAGTCATTTTTTAATGCAAAACTAAACATGCAAATACATGGCAATATTTATATATATATATATATATACAGGGTTTGAAATTAAGACCTGCCAACCCACCAAATGCGGGTACAAATCAACAGTGGCGGGTAACGCTATCGAATCACTAGCTAATTTTCCGGGTTACTCATTATGTTTACACACTTGCGCAGAATCTGCTCATATCTGGCTTACTCGGACACACACGTCACTACACAACACATAACGGAGCGCTTGTTCATTTGCATTGAAGCAAAGGCGTAGATTAAAAAACATTTGGTGAACAGAAAAGACATTGTTATTCTCCAACATCCACCATGTTTTTGGTGTTCTTTATACTGTATTGATCAGTCCAGCTAAAACACGTTTATGGGGATGAGGATGAGGATGAAAGAGGAAGGGAGGAGATGAATAAGAAATGAATGTATGCAATCCAAATGATATATACAGTATAGCCTAGGCTAAGCTGTGACGTAGTTAATCTGGTTTCTTGTTTTCTTTTGGCTAGTAGAAGATCTGAATGGCCAGTAACTTAAAGATTTAGTAGCCAA
>NC_138726.1:58793572-58823572 GCF_965113295.1 Leuciscus leuciscus | reverse complement strand
AAAAAATGTGTTTGCGGTGCATTTCCAAGAAACACGGTGCTTTTCACACCTGCCATCAATAAATATCAGTCCAGTGATCGTGATCCAGACACGACTGGTGCTTTCTGAACTTCAGCTCAGACTCATCGAGACTCTTCATTTACACCAGCTCAAGAACGACACAAAGGTAAACCTGCATCCTGTTCAAATGACTGAAAAATGTGAAAAAATGATACAAAATATAATAATATTATTATCTAGTTATTTGGTGAATGTAATGTACATGGTTGAAGTTTTTGCAGCTCATTCGGTGTAACACGTGTAAAGCAGATTACTTTTTCTCAGTTGATGATAGATTGTGTGATTTTTTTTACATGAACTTGACTTCATACGTCCACTAAAAATCACCAGCTATGACTGCTAACGTGAAACGTGAATGTTAGACAAGATCCTGCAGCATTTGAGACTCGATCTAATGAATCACAATCAGATTTAATATCCAAATTAGCTTTATAGCTCCCCACTCTATTGATTAATGTCCTTAATCCATGTAAGTAGCCTAGTATATGGCTACTTAATGGATGACGTTCAAAATTAACATTCAACAGTAGATATTAATTTGATCAAAATTATGAATGTGGATCTTTTACGCACTTGCACTAGTAAGTAGGGGAGCGCGGGGCACAACCTAACGCGGGGCTAGTTGTAACACGCTTGTTTTAAATACTTCCGCACATGCTTGGATGACGAAACTTTGTGTATTTACTAGTTGCCATATCAACACTATATAGAAAAAAAAATTCCGCCAAAATTATTTATTTTTTTGGAAGATATCCATAGACATTTATTAAACCATAGCAAAAGTATATTTCTTACTTAAGTTAATTTTTCATCTCTATTTTTTGTGTTTATTTAAAATAAGACAAATCTGATATTATTTTAATCTCCAAGATGTTATTTAACAGTTGAGATAGTTATTTAATGCTTCGCTAACTAGCAGAAGACACTAGCAGGGTTTAAACCCCAGTTGTGCAGGCGGGGCATGTTGTCACACTGCGTTACAATGAGCCCCTATTAGAAATATGCTATTATATTCTATACTTTTATTAATTTTATTGAGAAAACGTGAGAAAAAGGTGAATAAAGACTGAGAGTCAATGTTCAGAAATGACTAATTATTTATTTGTTTTGAACTATGTTGTATAGCTGTGTTTTCATGTGTTCGTAGTCAAAACTCAAAAAATATATATATATTTAATTATTAAAAATTGCCATTATTTTATATGAAAACGTTTTTTAATTGTATTTTATTTAGAAAATATTTTAGTTTGTTTTGTATATATTTTTTTTATTAGATCAGATAACATTTTAAGCTGTCATGTGTTATGTTACAATGTGCCCCACACATGTTACAATGTACCCCACCTATGGGGCATGTTGTCACTTTTCACTTCCATTCTTTCGGGGTATATCAAGAAAAAAGTATATACTGTATTAATAAAACAAAACCACATAATTGTACTAGACATGTGGGAAATTAATGTGGGAAAAAATAAATACTCTGAACCATAAGTAGATTTACACAAACTGAGAAAGTCAAAAAGTGTTAGGTTGTGCCCCGCTCTCCCCTATTTAAAGTCATAATTTCGACTTTTTATGTCATAATTTCGACTTAGTATGTCATCGTTTCAACTTTTTAATCTCATAATTCAGATTTTCAAAACAATCAGATTTTCAATACAATAAATTCAACATTTTAAGTAATATTTTTTTCGTGGCAGAAATGGGCTTCCATAAATATTAGATTGAAAATGCAAAAAATTTGAATTAAAAAATGTAAATTTGAAATAAATTAAATAAGTTTCAATTGAAGTACTAAAAACTGATTTTTTTTAATTAAAGCTAATTAGACCCCCCCCCCCAAAAAAAAAAACATTAATTAAAATGACAAAATCACAACAAATCACAAAAACTGATAATATAAAGATAAAAGACAAATAAAAATATCAATAAATAGTAGAAAAATAGTATATTAAAAAGATAAACAATTAAGGGTGCTGTATGGAATGATGCAAAGCAAAATAATAATCAAATTACAGTAAAATGTATAGTTGAAAAAAATCAATTAGTTCAATTAGTCATTAAAAATATCTAAATATAGTCAGAAGTCTTATTTAGAAAATGTTGATGACTTCATGTAGTAATGTCCCCAACAATTTCGTTCTCACGGCTGGTGTTCGCTGTCTAATTTTCATTCTAGTATAGAATAGGATCCTTTGCATCAAGACATCCGGTTTTATGTAAAAGCCTTAGTATGAGTTAGATTAGTTATAAAAGATTATATGTAACCAGGTTTGAATGATCACATACTGCATGTTTCACTGCAGGAAAATGCTGATACACACACATGGTTCGCATGGGAAGAAACCTTGTTAAAACAACTTCACATATTTAACACATTTTTATTCTCTCACAGGACAAGATACTGAAGAGGGAACTGACACTTGTTAAGCAGATTCTAAACAGGTAAACTGACATCATTTGTGACTAAGTTTTATGTTTTAATGAATTCAGAAAGTGTTTCGATATACTCTATACATGTGTTTTATGACATACCTGCTTATTGTGAGAGCGTATGGTTAGTTATTTCTGGCCAATTGCCAATTAGATGTAGTAGCAAGAGGTTTGCAATTACTGAATCTGTATGTTTTATTTTAGTTGAAAAAAACTATTTTAGTTGAAAATATTTAAAACAAATACACTAAAATCAAATTCTCTAAGATTTGAAATTTTGTTGAAAACATTATTTTTTTCCAGCTTTAATATGATCTGCTACAACTTTGGCTCAGATCTTCTTCAGACTGTGCTGGTAAAAATCATCATCGAGCTAAAGTTAAAACTTGAAATTTGCTATTTAGCATACCGTTGCATTGAGCTTACAGGAGAGCTGTACAAATATTACATTTTATTAGAAAAGGGGTATTTTTTCTTACTGTTATTTATAACAAAGTCTGTCTGATCTTCAACAAATATATTTTTCAAAAATTATAAAACAAAAATTATATATATATATATATATATCAGTATTTCTGGTCTCACGGCTGGTGGTCGCTCTCTTACTAAACTTCTTCCTTTCTATCCTGCTCTTTTCTCTTGTTTTCAGGATGACATCAGCTCTTCTCTCGCTCCTCTTCATTCTGGCTCTCAGTGATGGAGCGGATCGCCAGAACATTGACCGATACGCCGAGTTCAAGCAAAAACACATTCTCCCAATGAACTTCAGTACTGGGGTGGAAAATAACTGGGTAAACCACCTAGTGAACAATTATCTCTGTGACAATAAAAACCCAACCGATATATCTTTCATTCAGGAGCGGGAGACAGATATTATAAGTATCTGCAATGGTAATGGCATCTACATGAGGGCTAACTATTACAGAAGTGCAAATCGCATGAGAGTGTATGTTGTCACCAGATATAGGAGAACAAGACAGACATGTATTATTAATAACTGTACAACAGGCAGATATCTTGTAATTGTTGCCTGTGAGAACAATCTACCTGTGCACTATCATGGACAATACAACGGGACTACTGAAGGTCGTTGCTATCAGAGAATGGGACTGTAGAACAATAACTAGCTTTCAATCATACATTAAAAAACCTATACTACTATACATAAATGATTAAGTTGGATATAATTACAGAAACATCTCAATAAAAGTTGTCTTTGCAAAGCACCGTTCAGTATTATAAAACAAACTGATCAAATGTATAGCTCGAATGCAATGCAAGTCGCTTTTACTGTAAATGAATCATCTCTGTTTTGATGATCTTATGATATGACATACAGTACATGGCCATCAACAATGGGACATTTAAACTTGCTGCAGAATCTTTTCTCTTCGCTTGCATCATTTTCTTCATGATTTTTGAACTGATACAATCTGAATACAAAACACTAAAGCAAAACTCTGTTCAACTCAATAAATATCAGTCAAGTGAGCATCTCTGACTCGGTTGATGCTGTCTTAACTCCAGCTCAGACTATATGAGGCCCTTTCATTTGCACAAACTTCACAAAGTTGCACGACAGCACAAGGGAAAAACTGTACACTTCACAATTGCAGTTTAAAATGTAAATGTAAGTTCAGAAAATGTCTGGAGGATTCATCACATCAAGATATGAAGCGTATTTATTCAAAAGCTTTAGTAAGAGTTTAGTTATAAAAAATATATATATATATATATATATATATATATATATATATATATATATATATATATATATATATGTTGACTTCAAATATTCAGGATTATTATTATCCAGGATAAATTATTACTACGTTACAGTACAGCAAATGCTGATGTCAAATACAAACTGTTTGCATGAGAACAAACACAGGTAAAACAGTTTCACACAGTTTTTATGCTTTCACATCACAAAATATCTAAGCATTGTTGGAGAGGTCAGTAAGACTAAAAATCTCTAAAGGATTGCATTTTTTTAAGTTCTCAGGTAAATTGTCACTAATTTGTGACTGTGTTATAATGAATTCAGAAAGTGTGTTGAATCATGTTTTGGTGATTTTAGTGCATGAATGAAGTCAGTTCTGCTCTAGTGATGTCCGATTCTTGAACGAATCAGTCTTTGAGCTCATAACCAGTCAAGCTAGTTTACATAATCAAACTGAATCGAACTTTAGTTACAGGCCTGATGACACAAGACGCACGTCTGAATGAGCCAGTGAGCATATTTGGACCGGTTATTGAATTCAGTCATTGAGGCGATTCTAACTGTTGAAGTTCTTCAAGGATTACTTCAGCAAACTTTGACATTTAGAATGGGCTCATTCGGTTCTTTTGTCTTAATAAAAATCTGATGTGACATCATGATTGACAGCTGTCCTAGTGTTTTAATTTTAAAGAGTCGTGATATCAAGGTCCCGCCCTCACTCGCAGAATCGGTGAGTGCAGTTTACTGCAGAACAACTCATTATGTAGGTGTGAAATAAACAGTTCTGGAAATGTAGAAGTTAAAGTTGAAGCTCCTGTCGATTGTCTAACCCCGCCCATCTTGTTACCTGATTATTGGTTGATTTGCCCCACCTGTCCTACGTCGTTACCTGCTTTGTTTTGTTCTCCCTATGTATTCTAGTGTTTGCTGTCCTGTGCTGGACCGTCGTCCCTCATGTTTCCTGTTCCTGTATAGTCCAGTTCTTGTGAAGTCTTGCTGCCTGTCTTGCTTTCCCCCACAGGGTTTTTTTTTTTATAATTTTTTTTATGCTTAATAAAACCTAGTGATGGGAAACTGAGGCTTTCTGAAGCATTTGAGGCTTTCATCAAATTGTGTCAAAAAAAAAAAAGGTTGATTACTCGAAGCTTTTAACACAATGCACATTAGTGACATCTGGTGGTCAGACTTGTTTTCTCCACCATAAATCACAGCAGAGCAGAAAATGTCTGTGACATACAAGTGTGGGATCATTACAGTTCTATCTAATCTCATCTAAATTAATTTGTGCCAATGAGACCACAACTCGTGTCATGTGTAGCCTGGTCAACGGATTCACATATTGATCAATAATATAAAATATACAATTATGTGATCATAATTATAGGCTAGTAATTGAAATTGAAAAGATATTTCGGGTGTTCTGTTTTTTATTTTTTTTTATTTTTTTTATTTTTTTTTATATATATATAAATTATGTTATAGGGAAGTGTAGTGTTAAAACATTAAAAAAATTGCCTCCTCCATAATAATTTCCATTTTTAAGCATCAGATGAGGTCGCGATTCATGCAAAGTGGCAATTTTTTTTAAACCAGCTGTCCCGACCTTCCGATACTGCATGACTTTCGAGTCGTCAAACGTCATCAATCACGTGGAATTGTCATTTCGATACAAGCACCGGTACAGTGTGTGATACAATAGTGCTTTGAAAAACTGCGTCAGAGGATCGGAGCCCCGGTATCAACCGTCCCATCACTAACAAAAGCCCATTGCTCTACATTTGAGTCCTCGCTACTTTCATCAACACAAACCCTGACAGTGTGGGTGAAAGAGGTTGAGATGAGGAGGAGAGATAAGGGTTAGCAGTCATTCCCTCCATGTGCGGAAGATCCGTGTAGATCCGCTCTGACGGACAACAAAGTCGCACAACAAAGAGAATGGGTGTTGCTGCGTCTATATTCGCCTATTATACTACGCTCTAGAAGTGTGTAGGCTACTCTTTTAGTGAAGAAAACGTAGATACTTTTAAGTGTGTAGCAGAAGAGTAGACAAGCTTTGGGACATACTATCATGTCATACAATAGCATCTTTAATGGTTGCTCTCTGTCGCTTAGTTACACGCATACTGTCACGTAAACTGACCTGTCAATCATCTTGTCAAAGATAAAATCCTCCACATTTAATCTACTTTAATTTCCTACTGTATCGGAGAGAAATGCAGAAGCACGTTGATCTGCAGTCGTGGGTCTTTCATGCGGAGACTCTCCTCATATTAATGCATAATGATGCATTTAATAGTTAATGGCCAAACGGATCTTTATAAAAGTTGTTGCAGATGAAATAAAGAAAACACAAAGTTAAACCTGCATTCTGTTCAAATGACAGAAATATAAAAAATCTATTCATAAAAAAATGTGATGATATTATTATCTAGTTATTTATCTAGTATATATCTAAGTTTTTACAGCTCGTAAACACATTGTGTAACGCAGATTACTTTTTCTATATGCAATAATAATCCTAGTGTTGAAATGAAGACAGTTATGATGATAGATTGTGATTTTTTATATGAACTTGATTTCATACATCCACTAAAAATCCCCAGCTGTGACTGCAAACGTGAGCTTTATAGCTTTATAGCTGCCCACTCTATTGGTTAATGTCATTCATTTATGCAATATATATGGCTACTTAATGGATAAAGATTAACATTCAACACTAGATATTAATTTGATCAAAATGATGAATGTGCTTCTTTTATACACTTGCTCTAAGTATGTAAAGTCATAATTTTGACTTAGTGTGTCATCATTTTAACTTTTTAACCGTATTATTTTGTTTTAGTCATAATAAAGTCATAATTTCGACTTTTATGCATAGGGCTGGGTATCGAGTTCAATACTTTTTCAGGCTATTCATACTGGCTACCTTTGCAGAGCACAGTTTAGTTTAATCTCTGTTCTTTGTGATTCAATTATTTGTGATTATCTTTCAGGTGTGACATGAAGCGGCGTCTCTTTTAGTCACATAAAATCAAACATCTGAGCATCATTAATTGGACACTACAGGATCTTTTCTCCTCTCTAATGTCATTTTTCTTGATCATGTTTGAAGTGTCAATATGTTTGAATCAGATGGTGTTATGGTGATTTTTTGATATGTATGAAGTTTGCTGTACAAAAACAGGGTGTATTTTCACTCCTCGGCCTAATAGTAATATCAGTGACGCTTTCTGACCTTCAGCTCAGACTCAAAAATACTTATTCATTTGTACGAGCTCAATAATGGCACACAAATAAATCCTGTTCAAATGCAGTTCAAACTTCAACAGGATGATTTACGATGCATCTGTTTTAAAATGTTATTCTAGTACATAGATACAATAGGATCATTTGCATCAAGATAGTATGGATTCACATAAAAGCTATAGCACGAGTTCAATTAGTTCTAAAAGATTAAACTTCACCAGGGTTGAATGATCACACACTGAAGTCTACATTGCAGGAAATGCTGACGTCAAACACACTAACGTTCGCAAGAGAAGAAACCTTGTTAAAACAGTTTCACACATTGTTATTCTTTCACAGCACAGAATACTGAAGAACTGAGACTCGTTGAGACTCTATTAACATCTAAACAGGTAAACTGACATGATATTTGCTGTAAATATGTATGGTCTGTAATTTTTGCACAGAATCTTTATGTTTTGCAGTCGAGCACTGGTGACACAGTGTGAGCACTAATGAACTATTAAGCTAATAACTATTTCTGCTATAACTTTTGAACCAAATGGACTAGAAACCAAATTCTGTACTTTTCCGAACTCGTCCTACAGCTTTAATATGATCTGATACAAATTTGTCTGTGTTGATAAAAGTAATCATCAAATTAAAGTTAACATTTTTAAATTTGCTAATTATACTTAAAGTGATTTGAGATTAGATAAAAGCAATGTAATGCCACTTAGCAAACTGATGGCATACGTAAATAAATATATGTACAGTATTTGTACAAACCATGGCCTTATATATGAATACTTAGATTTTTTTCAAGGTCAATCATAATCCTTCCTGCCATTTTAAACTGATTATACTGATGAACAAAGTTTGTCAAATCTTCAACAAAACTGGTTCAGATTATCACAAACCTTAGTTTTCAAAACCGTTTGCCTGTAAAATGTTACTGAGTTTGGTTCATTTCCACAAAGCCTTGAGAAAATAGCATTTAAAATTTCTCCATGGTAAAGGTGTCGCATACTAATCAAAACTTATAGATATTGGTGAATCTCTTCATAATCTTTCAAGCAATCTGTCCTAAAAACCAGAATGCAATGAGCAAACAACCTACGTATGCATTCATTACATTGAAGAAATAGTTTAATATCTTTTTAACAGTGAATCTGTAGGTCTGTCTCTCTTCTGTGTCCAGGATGAGATCGGCGGTTCTTCTCGTGCTCTTTTTCACACTCAGTGATGGATCGAATAACGTCAGTTTCAGCAACAATGAACCGGAGGTGTTTTCTAACTGGGTACAACCCTGCGAGAGATCTCGAGATAACAACGGATATAATAGGTTTAGACACAGACACGTGCTCTCGAGTCGTTTCAACACCAGACGGGCACAAGATTGGGAAGATTACCTAACAAGAAGGCATCTTTGTGGCAGAGAACTTGTACAATCCTTCCTCAGTAAAAGCGACGACGATAGCGTTGTAAGAATCTGCAACGGACGAGGCAACAAAGACACACAAAACCAGTGCATCAGTAGGAGAAAGTTCAAGGTGTACATTATTTCAAGTGCTTTTAGAAATGGACGGTGTGTAGTTCGGAGTCCAGTCCAGTCTGTGGAGCGTTATGTGACTGTGTCTTGTGAAGTCCTTGGAAACCGCTGTTTGCCTGTTCACTATGTGAGACAAACTAGAAGTAGACCATCCCGACTCGGGCGGACCTGCAGACCTTAGATAGTTTAGCAGATGTTAAGGCATGTGCACTTCAATGTGTGTGGGGTTTAGTAGCACAAAGTTTACAATTTTTGTAAACTTTTTTCACATTTAGAAACTGCTAGTAAATTTCACAAATAATTACAAAGAAACGGCAAGTACTGAAGCATAATGAAGTAAATATTTGGAAGTTGAAAGAATGAAATAGTATTTTCATGTAAAATGTACTCTAATAATCTGTTGTATGTACAACTTTAACAAAAATAGTATACAGTACTTCATCTCTAAATGATGTTTGCCAAAATAATCTAAGTCGAATGCCAAAATTTATAATCTTCCCTTCTACCATCGACATTGCTATGCTTAACACATGTTTAAATGCTAAATGCATGTTTAGCATCTCAATACAGCTTTTTTTATAGTTCAGTATTATAAAATGAACTTGTTGAATGTATAGCTTGAATGCAATGCAAGTCGCTTTTTTGAATAAAAGCATCTGCCTAAATCCATTAATGTCTCATCTCAGTTCTTTTGTGAAAGTATTTTAAAAGCTTTTAAAGTAGTACGACAAAGATGCCAAAAGTATCTATTTTAGACATTTAAAGCAGGGTCTTTTCTAACATTTAATCATCAATGTGTTCGAATCTCAAAGATACAAAAACTGCAACTAAATTGTGCTTGATGGCAAGAAACACATTTACGGTGCATAAAAAAAAAAAAAAAAAAACAGGCCGTATTTTCCACCCAGCAGTAAATATGAGTCCAGGACACTTATAGACTTCAGCTCAGACTCAACGGGACTCTTTCATTTGCACAAGCTCAAGAAACACAAAGGGGAATCTGAATACAGAACAAATGTAAATCATACTGTTCAGATAATACATGTGTTATGTCCAATAGCGTCTGGCTGCAGACTTGCACTTGCACGCTCAGACACGAGCGCTTCCTCTGCCTGTGACGTCACTTGCAATCGACACAAATTATGTGTCGAAATATGTTTCCAGAAATTTCTCCCCAAAAGTTATATTTTGCAGCTTGCGTTCATCGAAATATTATGTTATATTATTTATTTGGCACTCAAGTAGGCAAAGACTGTTTCAATATAACAGCAAAGCTAATGACCATCAAGGATATAAAGGAACTATTAGGTCTATACAATTTAAAAACAAACAAAAAACCATTAAGATGATTTTTTATTGTAAATGTTAATTTACATTTAACAAATGTGTACAAATACACAATATACAAATAGTACAATATAAAGAAAACCCTTTATACACCTTCCGTATTTAAAAACTAAATAAGAGACACATTGGCACATGATGTCCTTCAGGACTCTCAGGTGTGGCTGTAGATGGCAGTGAGGACAGTGCAGGTGATGCTGAGGACAAATGAACCACTACAGATGAAGTTTTAGAGGATTGAAGGGGTACATTTGATGATGAGCATATTTGTGAGTGAGCTTCCATAACGTATCTCCTGAGAACACTTTTGCTGCAATTGGGACAATGATATATATAAATATATATGCTTTTTCAATATATGATAATACGTTTTACGTTAATTTACACGACTTTTAATCTCTGATATACAAATATATTAGGCCTAACAAGCCAACCACTCACGATCTTAAAGCTACACTGTGTATTTTTTTTTTTTTTTTGTTGATTCTTAGCAAAAAACACTTAGTTCTTTCAAAAATATATGTGCTCATTAATGTATATTTACTTCTTTCAAGTAATAAAGTATTCTCGTAAGTTTATAATCTGCCATTGAAAGTACATACGGGTGAGGGGTTTGAATGCCGGTCGCCATGTTGCCCCTCCATCTTGAAACTACATTAGCCAAAGAGGGACATACCTGTAAATTCAAGCTTCGCCTTTCCTGCTTTACACTCAGTGACACAGAGACGAATGCGAGGGGGAGATTACTCACGACTGCCGGCAGATTTGAAAGATTGCTGATAGAGGATCATGCCTGTTCTCGAGGACACGTAGCAGAGTCGCCAAGGAAGCGAAAGAGAGAATTAAAACGTCAATGCGACAGGCAAATCAGCAAGACCAAAGTCAATACTGGAGTAACTTTTCCCAGATGGAAAGAGCTCATGAGGAGCAAAGATTTTAAAACGGACGCCGAGGTTGCCTGCTTTCTTCTCGGCAGGTAATCCAGCCTATTTGTGTAAATTCAAAGTTTTATAGTTGCTTGTCTAACCATAGCATGGTTGTGCATAACGCCAGAACGACCTCTAGTATAACTTGCGTTACTTCTCCTCACGTCAATGGTGAAAAAGTATTGTTTACCTTGTAACATAAATCTGTGCTGCGACGGATCACAGGTGATAGTTTTAGGGGCTGTTTACGTCACTTCATGCGTTTTCTCAGATCGGATAGCTATCCGATCGTGAAAAGACCAGGTGTAAATGCCCTCCGAAACGCATTCGAGACGGATTTGAATCCGATCGCTCAAACCACTTCAGGAGGAGATCTGAGACGCATTCCAGACGAAACTGGACAAGTGTAAATGCATCTGGTTGTTGAAACCACATATGTAAATTGTACTCCTCCCAAAAATGCTAAAAAAATTAACGTGTGAGAGCGTGTTATAGGCTATATGTAATGTTATAGCCAGATATGACGACGCTATGGAACACGCATCACCGCAGATGAGAAGCTGAGCATCTATTCATTAAGCCAACGTGCAAACTATCGCAAATCAAAGTGAAAGTAAGTCGCAGACGCTTAAAGCAGCACTCAGTAGCTTCGGGATTTCTTCGCTGTATTCTCGCTTTTTGCTCGCAGGTTTCTCTCTAGAGCTCCCCCCACAGCTTCGGAATAGATATTTGACAACACTGTTGTAAAAACTCGTTGTTGATTCTCAGACACCAGAGGCTAGTAGATCAACGACATCAAAGCAGAGGGACATTCTTTAAAACGTCTTCTTCATTCGGGTTCGGACAGCGTGAGGGAGCGCAATAATGACCGCATTTTAGCAGATTTCTTTTGGCCGTAAAGCAATTGTTTACATCGCGAGACCTGATATCACGCGAGACTTCCTGACGTAGCGGCCGGCGGCCCGCCGGCTCAAAGTTGCAAGTGCGTATTTTCCGCTCACGGGCACCAGGGGGGTGCGAAACGACCACCATTCAACCCGAAATAAGTAATATAACCATTCCAATGACTCCGAAGCTGTTCAGTTAAGGTAAAAAAAGTTACTTAGTTCACCTTTAACACACAATCATCATCATTAAAAGTAAAGAAACTAAATGATCTTGCCAGGGCTGTTACTGCTCTCTCTTATTGCGGTCTTTGATTTTGAAATTTTAGCTGATGATCTATAAAATGCAGCTCATATCTGTTGCTTTCGGTGACGTGAACTCCATTAAATCTGCATATAGCGCGGGAATTGAAGATCGGATTTAAATCCGTTTCGCAAAAACACATTTATGTGACCAGGTGTAAATGGAATCGTTTTGATAAATCAGATAGCTATCCGATCTGAGAAAACGCATGAAGTGGCCAGGTGTAAACAGCCCTTTAAAGGCGCAATTGGACGAAGTCGAATTGGAAGTCATGTTAATCTTGGAATAATACGGCCACCGTAGGAGTTAAAACGCCCTCGAAATTGTGATGGAATGTGCTAATTACCATAGTTACAGTGAATCGAGCTTACAGAAAAGCAATGTCATGACACTTAGCATAGTGGTGGCATTAATAAATAAATATATGTACAGTATTTGTACAAATCATGGGCAAAAACATGTCATTGATTTATGTTATATTATATTATATTACATTATATTATATTATATTATATTAGAAATTGTATATTTCTATGAATACTTAGAGTGTTTCAAGGTCAATCATAATCCTTCCTGCCATTTTTAACTGATTATACTGATGAACAAAGTTTGTCAAATCTTCAACAAAACTGGTTCAGATTATCACAAATCTTGATTTTCAAAACCATTTGCCTGTAAAATTGTATTGAGTTTGGTTCATTTCTACAAAGCCTTGAGAAAATAGCATTTAAAATTTCTCCATGGTAAAGGTGCCGCATACTAATCAAAACTTATAAAGCTATAGATATTGGTGAATCTCTTCATAATCTTTCAAGCTATCTGCCCTAAAAACCAGAATGCAATGAGCAAACAACCTATGTATGCATTCATTACATTGAAGAAATAGTTGATGATCTTTTTAACAGTGAATCTGTAGGTCTGTCTCTCTTCTGTGTCCAGGATGAGATCGGCGGTTCTTCTCGTGCTCTTTTTCACACTCAGTGATGGATCGAATAACGTCAGTTTCAGCAACAATGAACCGGAGGTGTTTTCTAACTGGGTACAACCCTGCGAGAGATCTCTAGATAACAACGGATATAATAGGTTTAGACACAGACACGTGCTCTCGAGTCGTTTCCACGTCTTACAGGAACGATATTGGGAAGATTACCTAACAAGATCGAAGCTTTGTGGCAGAGAACCTTTACAAATCTTCCTCCATAAAAGCGACACCTTTTCTTTAGTAAGAATCTGCAACGGACGAGGCAACAGAGTCGCACAAAACCAGTGCATCAGTAAAGATTTGTTCAGGGTGTTCTTTGTTGAAAGTGCTTTTAAAAATGGACGGTGTGAAGTTGTAGTCGAGTATGAGTACCGTTATATAACTCTGACTTGTGAGCTCATTGAAAACTACTGTTTGCCTGTTCACTATGTGACACAATCTAGTTCGAAACCATCCTCACCCGGTCCGACCTGCGAACCTCAGACAGTTTAGCAGATGTTAGTAGCATGTGCACTTCAATGTATGTGGGATTTATTTTGTAATTTACTGCATTTTCACATTTTGAAAACTGCTAGTAAATGTCACAAATAATTACAAAGAAATGGCAAGCACTGAAGCACAATTAATTAAATATGAAATTTGGAAGTTGAAGGAATGAAATGTAAAATGTACTCCAATAATCTGTTTTATTTACATCTTTGAGAAATAGTTCAGTTCTACTTCATCTCTAAATGATGTTTGTCAAAAGCACCATAATCTAAGATGAATGCAAACATTTATAATCTTCCCTTCTACCATCTCACAGTATCAACGAGACTGAGTGTATGATTAGAAATGTAGGAAATGTAGGAAAGGCAAATATTATGTAATTCTTAATTGTGACAAACAATCTAGAAGAACTAAATAAGGCTTGAAATGTTGCTTTGACATTGCTATGCTTAATACATGTTTAAATACTAAATGCATGTTTAGCATCTCAATAAGGCTTTATTTTTATAGTTCAGTATTATAAAATTAACTTGAATGCAATGCAAGTCGCTTTTTTGAATAAAAGCATCTGCCTAAATCCATTAATGTCTCATCTCAGTTCTTTTGTGAAATTAGTTTGATTATCTTTAAAGTAGTACGATATACAAAGATGCCAAAAGTAGCGCTTTTAGACATTTAAAGCAGGATCTTTTCTAACATTCTCTAATCTACGTGTTCGAATCATTGTTTCATTCTCATTTTTGATATGAGGACAGAATCTCAAAGATACAAAAACTAAATTGTGCTTAATGGGAAGAAACGCATTTTCGGTGCATAAATAAAAAAAAAAAAATGTAAAAAGTATTTTCACACCTCCCTTTTGTCAACAGTTATTTCAACGCAGTTTCATTCTTCTATAGTGAAGTGAAGATACGTTGCCCTTGTTTTTTAACAGTCTAAAGCTGTTTCCATCCAAAGTGGCGAATTTTACTTATGCTCAATATTGCATAAAATATTTGTGAATAAAGCAGCGTTTCCATCCAGTGAGCCAAAGAGAACAAAATTGTCACTTCCTGATAAACTGGCACTAAATATCACTAAGAAAAATGGAAGTTGATGCAGTAGGAGAAACCACTATGTATAATAGTGTTCGCAATAACGTTTTAATGTGCATTTTTAGAATTTATGCGCATTTTGGGATTTTTTTATGCAATATCCCAAAATGTCCACTATCTGTTTACTAGCGTAGGACACTAACATGAAAGAGAAGAAATTGTTGAATAAAGTCATTAAATCATTTGAACTCACAAAACTAGTCTCACTTCTGGAGAACTCTCCAGTTACCAAAAACTGCACATGCAATAATAGAAACTTTTAGCGAATTCAACAGTTTATGTTTTATGCGAGCTCATTGTTCAGTGTGATGTGCACAGCTGCCTTTAGCCCATCTATATTATTAACAGATGCAGCAACACTTGAATCTCAGACACTGCCGACGCTTTCTGAACTTCAGCTCAGACTCAGTGAGACTCTTCCACTTCCACAAGCTCCAGAACTTGGCAATAAGTCATTAAAATTACCTTGAAAGTCAATCATTTGGAAAATATTGATTAACTTATGGAGTAACTTCCCAAACACGACACACTTCTGGACTCATGGCTGGTGTTTTCCACACATAAATATCAGAGTCCAGAGATCGTCTCAGACACGACTGGTGCTTTCTGAACTTCAGCTCAGACTCATCGAGACTCTTCCACTTACACAAGCTCAAGAACGGCACAAAGGTAAACCTGCACCCCTTAAAAAAAGTTTGGAATAATAAATAATGTTTTAATGCGTAGTTTTATTAAATATTATTACAATTTAAAATAACTGTTTTAGGTGAATTAAAAAATATATATTTTCAGAAACCATTTCTCAGTATCATATTATATCCTTGAGAAATCATATTAGAAAATATATTTAGGTAGAAAACAGTTATTTTAAATTGTAATAATATTTCACAATATTGCTGTTTTACTGTTACTGTTGAGTATTTAAAGTTCAAATGCTGTCAATGACATTCATTTGTGAAAATACTCAAATACTCACAGTATTTCAAATAACGTAATCACAGGAATATACCCAAAAAATGTATGTTAAGCCACTAGTGTCTGATCTGGGTCTAGAAGAATTAATCAGAACTTCCTTAAGACCAATAAGTCCTTCAACTGACCTCAAAAGTCAACCATTTGGAAAATATTGATGAATTTATGGAGTAACTTCCCTAACACGACTCCCTTCTGGTCTTAAGGCTGGTGTTTGCTTTCATACTAAACGTCTTCCTTCATATCCTGCTCTTTTCTCTTGTTGTCAGGATGAGATCAGCTCTTCTCTCGCTCCTCTTCATTCTGGCTCTCAGTGATGGAGCTGATCCCCAGATCAATGACCGATACGACGAGTTCAAGCGAAAACACATTCTCCCAGCTGGGTTTCAAACAGATGATGAAACTGCTTGGGTGAAACACCTAGAGGACAATACTCTCTGTGACAGAACTCCAGTACAATCCTTCATCGATGACACAATAGATAATGTGGAACAAATCTGCAATGGTGCTGGCCAGAATATAGGGGAAAACTATTACAAAAGTACAGAGCTCTTCCAACTGTACATGATTGAAAGCAAAAACATTACCAAAGAGACGTTAGAATGGGAGTGTATCATTGTGAAATGTCGTACAGCCAGATATTATGTAACTGTTGAATGTGTGGAACATCTACCTGTGCACTATCACGGTCAACAGATTGAAAAGGGCAAAAAACCATACCCTTGCTACTATTACACAGCATCATGGAAGGAGATATTGTATGAAATGTTGCTTTTAACAATTATTTAAAACGCCACATGCATGTTTAAAGTGGATATAATTCCAGAAGCATCTCAATAAAGCTTTCTCTGCAGAGCACAGTTTTAAACTGATCAAATGTATAGCTTGGATGAATGAAATGTAAGTCACTTATAATAAAAGCATCTGCAAAAGGCATTAATGCATCTGTTCTCTCGTGAAATCCATTTAAATGAAGTTTCATGTAACAAAGTTCGGGAGGAGCACGTTCAGGTAATCAACCAATCAGCACAAGAGGAAGCCGGTATAAATATAGCCTTCCCTCACCTTCTGTCTCACGACAAGTTTCTCAGCATCCCTCCTCATCCCATCACCTCACTCTCGGCTGGTTTCTATCCCAGTTAAAGGGGGAGTACTCTGGGTTCGGGCCAAATTTCGAGCTCGGAGACCTCTCTCGGACAGCACACCACACCAAATACGCTTAAAATACTACGTCTGATTTCATGTACGTGTGAACTCGTGAAATATCTTTGAGGTATGATATACAAAGAAACTGTTTTAGACTCTCACACCTTAAAATGTCTGAATATCATAGATCAAGAGTCTCAAACGCGTCACCAATGTCACTTTTCTTCATCATGTCTGAAGTGTGTTTGAATCAGCTGGTGTTTTGGGGATTTCTAGTGGATGTAATGTGAAGTCAGTTCACATACACATGTTTATAGAGACACGTCACTTTATTTTATTCTCATTTTTATTGTGGTACAGTGTGAATTTCACAGGCAGAATCTCCCAAGATTTAAAAAACTGCAACTAAACTTTGCTTAATGGGTCAAAATCACCATAAAGTGCCTTTGAGACTTCACAATTTCCCCCCCAAAAAATCGGAGATTTTCCATTTAACTTCATATGTGTTGAATTAAGGAGACATTAGGGCTGTTAGAAATGCATATTGGTCAAGCTCCAGCACTTTTTATAAATTAACAAGCTGACAATATACGAGAAAACCATACAATATGTCCACCCTGTCATGGACAGATTCATAGTAGAATAAATACATTTTTATTGCATAGTGATTATAAAATGTACATTTACATTTACATTTAGTCATTTAGCAGACGCCCTTATCCAAAGCGACTTACAAATTAGGACTAAGTTCAGCGAGTCATCATAAAGAGGCAAAAGCAACAACAACGCAGGAAGTGCTCAAAATACGAAGTTCTGGTATTATTCAGAGTAGCATAAGCCTGATAAGTGATGTTTCAAAGGGAAAGGATTTTTTTTTTTTTTATATTTTTTTTTTTTTTTTTTTTTTTTTATTTTTTTTTTTTTTTTTTTTTTTATAAGGTTAAGTGTTCACGGAAGAGATTGGTTTTCAGCTGTTTTTTGAATGTTGTCAGGGATTCTGCATTCCGGATGAGGGTGGGGAGAGCGTTCCACCAGCATGGAACTGTAAATGAGAATGTTCTGGAAAGTGATTTTGTGGCTTTCTGTGATGGAACCACGAGACGTCGCTCGTTGACCGATCGTAGGTGTCTGGTAGGGATGTAGACTCGTAGGAGTGAGTGAAAGTAGGAGGGAGCTGAGCCTGTGATAGTTCTGTAAGCAAGCGTCAGAGCCTTGAACTTGATGCGAGCAGCTAGAGGTAGCCAGTGCAGAGAGATGAACAGAGGAGTGACGTGGGCCCTCTTGGGCTCGTTGAAGACAAGACGAGCTGCAGCATTCTGGATCATCTGTAGGGGTTTGGTCGCACATGCTGGGAGTCCAGCCAGAAGGGCATTGCAGTAGTCAAGCCTAGAGATGACCAGGGCCTGGACGATAAGTTGTGTTGCATGCTCAGTTAGGAAAGGCCTGATCTTCCTGATGTTGTGCAGTGCAAACCTGCATGATCGAGCTGTCTTTGAAATGTGATCTGTGAAGGTCAGCTGGTCATCAAACGTTACTCCAAGATTTCTGACCGATCTTGATGGGGTGATTAATGATGACTCTAGCTGGATGGTGAAGTCGTGCTGTAGAGACGGATTGGCAGGGAGGACGAGAAGCTCAGTCTTTGCCAGGTTGAGCTGCAGGTGGTGTTCCTTCATCCATGTGGAGATGTCCGCCAGACAGCTTGAGACCCGTGCAGCTACTGTGGGATCATCTGGTTGAAAGGAGAGGAAGAGCTGTGTGTCATCAGCATAGCAGTGGTAGGAAAAACCGTGTGCCTGTATGATGTGTCCCAGTGATGTGGTGTAGATGGAGAAGAGGAGGGGACCAAGAACTGAACCCTGGGGAACCCCTGTGGTCAGCTGATGTGCTCTGGATACCTCGCCTCTCCATGCGACCTTGAAGGACCTACCTGTGAGATAGGACTCAAACCAGTGGAGTGAAGTTCCTGTGATGCCCAGTGATGAGAGGGTGGACAGAAGGATCTGATGATTCACCGTGTCGAAGGCAGCAGACAGATCCAGGAGAATGAGGACTGAAGATTTGGAAGCAGCTTTTGCGATCCGTAGGGCTTCTGTGACTGACAGTAATGCAGTCTCAGTTGAATGTCCTTTCTTGAAGCCAGATTGGTTGACATCCAGCTGGTTGTTTAGAGACAAGAAGGATGTTAGTTGGTTGAAGACAGCTCTTTCAAGTGTCTTCGCAATGAATGGTAGGAGAGAGATAGGTCTGTAATTCTCTACCAATGATGTGTTTAGCGTTGGTTTTTTGAGCAGTGGAGTAACCCGAGCCTGCTTGAATGCTGTAGGGAAGGTGCCAGTGTGGAGGGATGAGTTGATGATGTGTGTGAGTGATGGTAGAAGTGTGGGAGAGATGGCTTGTAGAAGGTGTGAGGGGATGGGGTCAAGCGTGCAGGTGGTAGGGTGACTGGAGAGGAGAAGTGTAGATACTTCTTCCTCGGTTAGCGAAGAAAAGGAGGACAGAGGGGTATTGGCTGTGGAAGGGGTCGGTCTGGGTTCCTGTGTGTGTGGAGCTGAGAACTGACTGCTGATAGCTGTTGTTTTGTTGGTGAAGAAGGTCGCAAAATCGTCAGCAGTTAAGGAGGAGGCGGGAGGTGGTGGAGGTGGACAGAGGAGAGAGTTGAATGTCTTGAAGAGTAATCGTGTGTTGGAGGAGCTGTTGATCTTGTTGTGGAAGTATGAAGATTTTGCAGCATGAACATCAACAGAAAAGGAGGAGAGGAGAGATTGATACATACTCAGGTCAGATGCGTCTTTTGATTTGTGCCATTTCCTCTCCGCTGCCCTGAGTTTGGTCCGGTGTTCCCGAAGAACCTCAGATAACCAGGGGTTAGAGGGAGTAGTGCGTGCTGGCCTGGAGGAGAGAGGGCAGATAATGTCTAGAGAAGAGATTAGAGTGGAGCATAAGGTGTCCGTTGCGGTATTCACATCCAGAGATGAGAATTGTGAGGGTGGGGGAAGAGAGGATGACACGGCAGAGGAGAGATGGGAGGGGGAAAGTGAGCGCAGGTTTCGTCTGAAAGTGACTGGTGGTGGGGGTGGGGGTGCAGGGGTAGAGAGTTGTAGACTGAAAGTAATGAGGAAATGATCTGAAACGTGGAGAGGTGTCACCAGGATGTTTTCTGTGGTGCAGTTGCGTGTGTAAACCAGGTCCAGTTGGTTGCCTGATTTGTGAGTAGCTGTGGTGATGAGTCGTTTGAGATCGAAAGAGGCTAGGAGAGAGGTGAAGTCTGTTGCATGTGGCTTTTCGAGATGAATGTTGAAGTCACCGAAGACTAGAAGTGGGGTGCCGTCCTCAGGGAAAGTGGACAGCAGCACATCCAGCTCATCTACAAAGTTACCCAGCTGACCTGGGGGGCGATAAATGACTACAATATGGATTTTAATGGGGGTTGTAAGTGTAATAGCATGATATTCAAATGAGTTGTTGTTGCATAGAGAAGAGAGCGTGGAGTATTTGCAATTGTTAGAAACGAGAAGCCCTGTACCCCCACCTCTCCCAGACTGGCGAGGGGAGTGGGAGAAGGAGAAATTGCTAGAGAGAGCAGCAGGGGTTGCTGAGTCTTCTGGACGAATCCAGGTCTCAGTCAGCCCCAAGATACTAAGAGTAGAATGAGATGCAAAGGCTGGAATGAAGTCAGCTTTATTGACTGCTGACTGACAATTCCATAGACCCACGGAAAGAGAGAGAGGAGTATGTGAGGATGTGGGGATGGGACGCAGATTGGCAGTATTGCGCTGCCTATTGCGCGTGATGAAAGGACGGTGCCGAGAGATAACAGGAATGTATTGAAAGCACATGTTGATTAAGGTGAACAATAAGGTAAGTAGAGGGAAGAGAAAGGGAAGAGGAGATACGTAAGTGCCTTTCTGGTGTCCTTGCTCGGTGGAGTCGCGCAGGTAGAGTCGCTGGTCTTTTCCCGAGTCGGTCTTCACACGAGGAGCCTGAACACGAGAGCTGAACGCTTCCGCTGACGCTTCCGCGACAGCGCGCAAATTACACAGATATACGGATAATGCTTTCACCGCTTGAGTGAGTACAGCTGTTTCGGTCGGGCAATTAAGTGTAAATAACGCGAAAATGTGGCAATTCCAACCTGCTAGGAGCAAAGGCTTAAGTGCAAATGTAACAATAATTTTAATTTTCACTCGCGGCTGTTGTTAATTGTGCCAACGCGTCTCTCTAAAATACAGGATTATGTGAAGTTAAAAATACAAAGTAACAATAGAATCGAAGATAGGCTTACCTTGACTAAAAACAACAATGAAATAACAGGGTGAACAGAGTATTCTGGCAAAAACACTTGCGCGTTCTAGCTGTGCCTCTAGTATGCTTGTCGCTGGTCCTGCTGGAATGATCTGAAATGTCTCTATTTAAAGCTATTCTTGCAGATGCTGTTTCGGTCGGGCAATTAAGTGTAAATAACGCGAAAATGTGGCAATTCCAACCTGCTAGGAGCAAAGGCTTAAGTGCAAATGTAACAATAATTTTAATTTTCACTCGCGGCTGTTGTTAATTGTGCCAACGCGTCTCTCTAAAATACAGGATTATGTGAAGTTAAAAATACAAAGTAACAATAGAATCGAAGATAGGCTTACCTTGACTAAAAACAACAATGAAATAACAGGGTGAACAGAGTATTCTGGCAAAAACACTTGCGCGTTCTAGCTGTGCCTCTAGTATGCTTGTCGCTGGTCCTGCTGGAATGATCTGAAATGTCTCTATTTAAAGCTATTCTTGCAGATGCTGTTTCGGTCGGGCAATTAAGTGTAAATAACGCGAAAATGTGGCAATTCCAACCTGCTAGGAGCAAAGGCTTAAGTGCAAATGTAACAATAATTTTAATTTTCACTCGCGGCTGTTGTTAATTGTGCCAACGCGTCTCTCTAAAATACAGGATTATGTGAAGTTAAAAATACAAAGTAACAATAGAATCGAAGATAGGCTTACCTTGACTAAAAACAACAATGAAATAACAGGGTGAACAGAGTATTCTGGCAAAAACACTTGCGCGTTCTAGCTGTGCCTCTAGTATGCTTGTCGCTGGTCCTGCTGGAATGATCTGAAATGTCTCTATTTAAAGCTATTCTTGCAGATGCTGTTTCGGTCGGGCAATTAAGTGTAAATAACGCGAAAATGTGGCAATTCCAACCTGCTAGGAGCAAAGGCTTAAGTGCAAATGTAACAATAATTTTAATTTTCACTCGCGGCTGTTGTTAATTGTGCCAACGCGTCTCTCTAAAATACAGGATTATGTGAAGTTAAAAATACAAAGTAACAATAGAATCGAAGATAGGCTTACCTTGACTAAAAACAACAATGAAATAACAGGGTGAACAGAGTATTCTGGCAAAAACACTTGCGCGTTCTAGCTGTGCCTCTAGTATGCTTGTCGCTGGTCCTGCTGGAATGATCTGAAATGTCTCTATTTAAAGCTATTCTTGCAGATGCTGTTTCGGTCGGGCAATTAAGTGTAAATAACGCGAAAATGTGGCAATTCCAACCTGCTAGGAGCAAAGGCTTAAGTGCAAATGTAACAATAATTTTAATTTTCACTCGCGGCTGTTGTTAATTGTGCCAACGCGTCTCTCTAAAATACAGGATTATGTGAAGTTAAAAATACAAAGTAACAATAGAATCGAAGATAGGCTTACCTTGACTAAAAACAACAATGAAATAACAGGGTGAACAGAGTATTCTGGCAAAAACACTTGCGCGTTCTAGCTGTGCCTCTAGTATGCTTGTCGCTGGTCCTTATTTTTATTTTTATAAGAAATGTAGATCTGAGGAAAGATAATGTGTCCCTTTCCCAACAAAAAATGTTAGTTAATGGTAAAAGTATTTTGATAATAATGAAGTTACTGCTTAAATATGTATTGCCCGGTAAAAATATGCGATAGTTGCACATTCTAATGGCAAAAATGCTTAATGGTTTCCGGTGCATTTCCCCCAAAAACACTGGGTTGTGTTCACGCCCGCGCCTCACCCAAAAAAATATCAGAGCAGTGACACTTTCTGAACTTCAGCTCAGACTCATCGAGACTCTTTCATTTGCACGAGCTCAAGAACGGCACACAGGTAAAGCTTTATCCTCTTCAAATACAGTGCAAAAACTAAACCCTGCAGTTTAGATACTGAAGATCCTCTATTGCCTCTGCTCTGATGATTCATATTATCTTAAATCTCTCATCTTAAATTATTAAGCTTATGTAAAAGCTTTAGTCAGAGCTAGTTTAGTAATAAAACACTTATCTTTTGTTTGACTTAATCAGAATAGAGGTTTGTTGTTCAATATTTTGGGGTAAGAATGATTATTTTTATAAGAAATTGATACTTTTATTCAGCAAGGATGCCTTAAATTGATCAAATGTGACAGTAAGGACATTTATAAATGTTTATATTTAAAATAAATGCTGTTCTTTCTATTCATTACTTCTCTTCAAAATGTTAGGGTCAGTATGATTTAATTTTTTTTTAACATTTGTCCATCTAGGATGCATTAAATTGTCAAAAGTGACAGTAAAGACATTTATAATGTTACAACAGATTCTATGTCAAATAAAAACTGACAGTTTTCACAAAATTATGAAGCAGCACAACTGATTTCAAAATTGATAAAAAATAATAAATGTTTCTTGAGCATCAGATCATCACATTATACTGATTTCTGAAGGATCAAGTGACACTGAAGACTGGAGTAATGATGCTGAAAATGTTCATTTTAAAAGTTTAATATTGCAATAATATTTCACTGTTTTTACTGTATTTCTGATCATTTAAAAGCACTCTCGGTGAGCAGAAGAGACTTCTTTTAAGAAACACTTTCTGACCCGAGCGTTTGAACACTAGTGAACGTTATCGCAGTAAATGCTGATGTCGGAAACAAGAGAAGAAAAACTGTTAAAGCAGTTTGACACATTTTTCTTTGACAGCACTTGACATCCAGCGATCACTGAAGAGGGAAGTGAGACTCGTTCAACAGTCGAGGCTTGCAGAAACTAAACAGGTAAACTGACAGAATTTCAGATTTTCTTGCATGTTATAATGAATTCAGAAAGTCTAATAAATCTGAACTATGACATATACACTTAAATTCTATTGAAAATGTACTTTTTAAAACTCGTCCTGCAGTTTTAATCGGATATTTAACACATTTGGATCTGGTCAAAATACTTTAAGAGTTATTTTCTTAACTAAATTCATTCAGATCTTTTAATATTACTTTGAAACTTGAACTAAAGTCTGTCCAATCTTCAACTAAACTGCCCCAGATTATTTATCAAAAGTTATAAAGCTATTAATAATGTTGAATATCATCATAGTCTGTGAAGTAATCATTCCTAAATGCAAAATGCAAATGCTGTTGATGTGTTTGGCCATATAATTGCTGCTCACAGTTTTATTATATTGTAGAAAAGCCTCGAGTTTGTTCTCTTATCAACATCTGTGTGTGTTTTCAGGATGAGATCTGCGTTTCTCCTCGTGTTCCTCGTGACTCTGGTGTCCAGTGAAGGATTGAATAACGTCACATCCATCGACGATAAACCCGAGATGTTTTCTAGCTGGCCGTCTCCCTGTCATGGACACTCGAATCTAAACGCTTTTCATGCTTTTATGAACCAACACATTCTCCTATATAACTTTGACACGTCGAAGACGCACGCTTGGGTCGATTATATGAAGAAAACGCGTCTTTGTGGTGTGAATCCTCACCAGTCTTTTGTACATAAGGACGACATCAATGCCATTGTGGGAATCTGTCACGGAGGAGGCGTCAGAAACTCACGAAACTTGTGTGTCAGCGTGAGGAAGTTCAGGGTGTTCATCGTTCAGAGCGTTTGGAGAAACGGACGGTGTGAAGTTCAGCTCCAGACTGAGAGCGCTCACGTGATCGTCGCGTGTACCGTAGTAGTGTTTGCTGTTAAACCTGCCCCAGTCGTCCACTGTACACCCGTTCACTTCGCAGGGATCATTTACACGGCGCCATCACATCACGGTCAGCGCTGCACACGCTAGCAAACCCTCAACAACTGAGTTAGTTCTACTTCATATCGAGAGGAAAAGCACAATCATCCAGAATCACTTCTGTCGTCACGTCTACACCTGCTTTAACACATTATTTTTTCAATCGTTTGATTTACAGCATTTACATAATTTTGTAATATTGTTACCAATTGATTCTGCTTACTAAAAACTGGTCTGTAATGAGATTAATCACAGTTGCGGTGTTATATTTTACGTTTAGCTTAAAAGATAGTATTTTCCAGATAATATTGTACGCATTAAATGCTTACAATAAATAAATAAATACTTATTTATGTTTTTGAAAGAAGTCTCTTCATGCTCACCAAGGCTGCATTTATTTGATCAAAAATACTGTAAAATACAGTAAAAATTTTGAAATATTATTATGATTGAAATGAACTGTGTTCTATATGAATATATAGTAAAGTGTAATTTATTCCTGTGATCAAAGCTGAATTTTCCGCATCATTACTCCAGTCTTCAGTGTCACATGATCCTTCACAAATCAGGATAATAATCATTCTAATATAAAATAATTCTGATTTGTAGCACAATTATTGATTTTTTAGGAAACCGTGATGCAATACCATTCAAAATTTTGGTGCAAGTAAGACTTTAAAAAAGAAAACGAGATTATTACTTTTATCCAGAAAGGATGAATTAAATTGATCAACATTGACATTTATAATGATAGAAAAGAGTTCTATTTCAGATAAATGCTGTTCTGTATTTCACATCATTACTGTATTTTGATCAAATAAATGCAGAAGTAAGAAGAAAGTCTTAAAGATTTGAAAGAATCGCAAAGGGAACATCATATTTAGGGGTCAGTGGCATCAACAAGTAAAAAATAAATAAAATAAAATATAAAAACACCCTGATTTGAAATGTCCATTGGTGAATCTGTTAGTATCAGTGAATCAGTTTTAAAAGTGATCAGTCATTTGTTTTTCCCATGTTTTAAGAAGGTTCCCTTAAATCTATATTTGCTTGTTTGAGGAAAGCATTGCTGTTTATAACTGGATGTATAAGTGTGATTAAGTGAACAAAACTATTTTTTAAGATCTTTTGTATGTGGAAAATTGCGTGTTTTGCAAAACCAAAGTTGTGTTATTTGTTTAAAAAAATAAAATGTCTTACTCTCTGTCAGCAGTGTTGGTGGAAATGAATTGTGTTACTTGGTTACTTTTATGGAAAGTAATGCATTATGTTTCTTTTGGTGTTACTTTTTCCTCACTTTGGCTGAGGCTTGATTGTTTGTTTTTAATAACAAGGTTATATTCTTGGCAATTGTAAAGGCCCTTTATACTGAAAGTGAACTGAATAATCCTCAGGCTGAAGGAAATGCAAACGCACTCCCGTACAGTAGAGGGCGCCGCTCAAACAAACCTCTCAGCTGCGCTGTGCTATTCCAGATCGCAGAAGAAGAAAGTTCAACACTCCAAGGGTACGTTTACACCACAGCGATGTACTAAACACATAAAAGTTTTTCCTTTGCCTTTTTTTTTGCGCACACACCACAACAAAACAATCCCCGTTCGACGGATCCGCGAAAACAATTAAAAGCGCTGTAAATAGGAAAGTAGATGGTAAAGGATTATTAAACTGCCCCATCAGTTCATCAATAATACAAAAGAAAAAGAAACACAAATGTGGTGTTTTTCTAAAGTCATTTTTGCTAATGGTTGGATTGGATCGTCGAAGGTCAGCAGCAAAACCATTGGTTAATAAAGTGAAATGAAATGCATTAAGAATGTTTGAGTTATTTAACATATTTAATTGTTCCAGGTTTGCATAATATTCTTAGTTTGCATTTCATGGTTTTTATTAATTTTGAGGACTACATTTTTGTGCAGTTGGGTGAGATGAGTAAATGCATGTTCACATTGAGGGTCTGTTTATGCGACACCGTTTTCAAATAAAAACGTTATTTTTTTCCGTTCGTTTCCACGACAACAGCGTTTTGGGCGCCTGAAAACGCTAAGTTTTAAAAACGGGTTTCAAAGTTTAAGTTTTTGAAAACGGTCTCCGTGTAAACAACAAAAACGTGAATCTCTGAAGACAATGACGTCATGCACATGCGTATTACATGTTCAGTCTATAGTGTTTCATCGCCATCTACTGGCCTGGCAGCAGAATACAGCGTTTTAATCGTTTTCGCGGATCCGTGTGCATGGGAATCGATTTGACACTGTATGTATGCGTATGTATGCAATGTATCGCTGTCGTGTAAACGTACTCTTAGGCTAAAACAACAACAACCATCATGTTTACACACAATGCAACTTACTCCCGATTTCTCTCAACATGAAGACAGGAGCTGTCAGTCAATGAGTATGAAAATAAAGTTACTTATTTGAAAAAGTAACTCAGAAATGTTGTTGTAAATTTAAAAGTAATCTGTTACTTTACTGGTTACTTAAAAAAAGTAATCTGATTACGTAACTCGCATTACTTGTAATGCGTTACCCACAACACTGCATGTCAATGTGAGTGACTTACTGTCCATTCCCGCATCATGTATGGTCAGTATGGCCGGTCTGCGCGCGTTCCCGGCGCCGTGAACCGTCACATGAAGCACACCATGAGGCGTCTCCACATTGTGCTCCTGCACACACACAAACACTTGATAAGACAATGCTCATGCATTTATGATGAAACATAATTAATAATGGGTAGCTGGCATGACATGTCAAGCAGTGTGACATGCTAAACTAGATATAAACCTCATTTTAACAACATTTTGATTATTATTCTGCATGCAAATTCACACTAAAGATAGTAAAAAATTGTGAATGGTGTTGAAAAACATTAACACATATTTCCCTTGCGGGTCAAAATGACCCGAAGCCCTTTCAGAAAGCTTATTTTATTTAATTTTTGATAATATTTTTTAATGCAATTTTTTTGGGAGATTTATTTACCTTTAAATTACTAGATTTGATCAAAAACTAAAAATAAACAGTAATTTGAGCACATTCCTCACATATTTTTTCAAATTAAATTCAAAATAACTCACAATTTCACGCATAACCCTTTTAATTCAGCTCAAAATATCTTACATTGGGTGTCTTTGCCGACCTCTTTTGAAAAAAAAAAAAATATATATATATACAGACCCTTTCCAAAAAATTAGAATATCATGGAAAAGTTTATTTATTTCCATAATTCCATTCAAAACGTTAAACTTCCATAGATTATAGATTCAGGGCCCACAACTTAAACGATTTCAAGCATTCAGATACACATGTAGACATGATAAAATAATTTTTTGGTAAAGTTTTAGCAGTTTGAGTTTGAATTTTGAGCAGTTTTTAGGTTTTCCTGAAGCATTCCTCGCATTCCATTCATTTCTATGGGGGTCAAATTGAAAATTATTTTTTTTAATGCGTTTTGGATGAAAATGACCCGAGGGAAGGATGAGGGTTTCAATACACCAGTTATCAGTCAACTACACAAACACACACAGTGAGTGTCACGAATGTCCGGCACAGGGGCAGTCATGGCCTAGTGGTTAGGGAGTTGAACTGGTAACCCAAAGGTTGCTGGTTCGATTCCAGAGCCGGTGGGAAATGACTGAGGTGCCCTTGAGCAAGGCACCTAACCCCTAATTGCTCCCCGGGCGCCACACAAAGGCTGCCCGCTGCTCTGGGTGTGTGTATCCACGTTTGCAGTGTCTGTGTGTGTTAACTACTCACTACTCTGCTCCTAATGTGTGTGCATTAACTTGGATGGGTTAAATGCAGAGGTCAAATTCCAAGTATGGGTTACCATACTTGGCCGTTACGTGTCACTTTCACTTTCACTTTCACTTTCACTTTTGACCCACCTGGCCTTGATCCAGCAGCATTCGTGCCGCGATCTCCACGTCCTGCACAGAATAATCACAGCGATCTCTAAACACACAGTCAGGATATCTGCACATATCTCTGCGTACTACAGGTGTGCATAAATACCTCACGTCTGGGTTATAATAAACAGTGTATAACCTACTGAACATACAGGGATTTAGCTGACAAACCCAACGACAATATATAAACAGTTAAAACACAGCATGACTGAATCATATTTAACATATTTATCAATTATATCGCACATTTCGTATAGACAATGGTATTTAAATGAGCTTTAAATACATGTATATTTTATAAAACTGTAATTATAAAGAATCTACAGTGATTTAACTGACAAACCCAATAACAATATATACCATATTTATATACAGTATAATGAACTTCATAATAAAAGTAAGTGATGTAAGTGAACTCACTGACACGATTCTAAAGGCCATTGCACACTGAGTCCGAAATTCGCATCCGAAATTTTCGCACGTAAAAAAAAAATTCGGATCGGGTTCGATTTTCTGCGTTTTTCGCATCCACAGCCAGTATTTTGAGAGGTTTTTTGACAATTCAGAGCCACCGTACAAGCGAATGACAAAATCCAGAATGGCGTCTGACAAGTTGATGCACTTCGTCTAGCAGCACAAAGTACTGTATGAAAAACAAAAACGTGTGTGTGTGTGTCCATACCTTAGACAAACTGCCAGTCTCTGTTCAGGATCGATTGGTTCACGGAAATTGATGGTGGTCTTTTTAATATGTGGCTCCAGTATCGCCAGCAAAGCATCAAACTGTTCCACTGACATTCTGAGGTAAATTTTGAATCGCTCGGGATAATTTCGCAACTCCTTGATAAGGAGGTGAAACTCTCCTTCCTCTCGGCGTAATCTCAGGATTGGATGGACCCAATATTTCCTCTTTCTTTTTCTCTTTTTAAGAAGAAAGAGGGCAACAAAATCA